>NC_134702.1:68977416-69239916 GCF_043290135.1 Rhipicephalus microplus | reverse complement strand
CAACTCTCAACAAAAACTAGTTATAGTAAACGCAGCGCACAACTACCGCGGCCGAGACGTGTTGCGTTTAATCTGACAAGGGATCAAAGCATTGGCAAAGCTGATGATGGTTACTATTTCACAACCGACTAGTGATAGTAAGGAACGGCTGTTCATCACACGAAGACCTTTGCTCCGATCCTCACTGCCTCTTATCCGTAATCGCGTGAACCGTAGTTAAACTTTGCAGCCAAATTGACATGCTAGAATAATTCGTTCAAATAGAACTGTGAAGAAAGGCGTCTGCCTCCCGCTTTTCAATACAAACACTTCCGCTTACTACAGCCACTAAAAGTTTCTTTCTAATCTGAGCTAATCCCGTTGCTCACAGCGCTGATTATAACGTCACCTTGTATATGTAAATCGTAAACTTGTGGCTTACACCCACCATGGGGATTGGGCCAAGAATCGGGTAGCTTAAGAAAAAGGAATATATATATATATTTAAATACTAGCCAAAGGAATATTAACAGAAATATTAATTTTTTGTAAATTATTCCTGACGAAAAATTTGGATGAATTAGTTGCTACGGTAGGAGCAATAAATGATTGATATCAAAAGCAATTTTTTCAGTAGTTTACATTGGTTAACTGAGAACCTTTTCGAATTGAGGTTATTGAGTAAATATCTTTGTACAATGAAATCTTGCACGGCCTCGCACGCTTTCCCGTTGCTGTGCCCTAGGGTATGTGCACCTAGGGATAGTAAATTTGACGTTGTCAAAGATAATTCAAGGATTACAAACAGTATTTCTAATGATACCTTTCTTAATGATAAAAACTTTCTACAAGAGATCAAAATGGGTTCCACAGTTTCCTCTTCTCCACAAAAAGAGCAGAGTGGAGAGGGAGGCAGGCCTTCTCTAAACAAATAAAAATTTCATGGAGGAATACGACAGCGTAATCGAGTGACTGAAATCAGGTGTCAGGTATGGCATGAGGACGTTTTACAGGGTGTCATTGGATGGTCGAAATCCGGAGAATTTTTTATTGATTGTGTAGATAGTTCTCGCATCATCATTTGCCTCCAAAATCTAGACGCTACTATAAAGACAGTTGTAGGATAGTTGTAGGGGTAATATTGATAGCTTGTCCGCCTAACGCCGCTTTCGCTAGTGCATCAGCTGTTTCATTTAGAGTTATCCCTCTATGCCCCGGCACCCATACTAATTGCACATGAGTTAAGTGATTCGATACTAAGGAGTTCAATTCGTCTAATGCTTTCGAATCACCGGATGCCGTGAGCGCACTGTAAACCGACAAGGAGTCCATTATCATTACAGCAGAATTTATCGATGTTGGCAGTTTTCGAAGGGCCAGTACTACCGCTAAAAATTCTGCTATAAAGATAGGTGTGAAATCTGGAATTCGGAGGGAAAAGGACCAGTCTAACACACGGCAGAATACACCGATGCCACTATTTTCGTCTTTCTGGGAAGCGTTCGTCGCAATGATGATCTGTGCTTGCATTCCTAGCAGGTAGTCTTGTAAAGTAGCTCTTAACATATTTCGTTAGGTGTTTAGCACTTTTAGAGAAAATGTCATCTAAGTATATTTGGATAGAACTTGTCGAGTTACAAGTTGGAAGAACCTCCCTGATTTGTGCGGACAGTGGGTCGAGAACAGACTGTACAAACTTTACTTGAGGTGTGTGAAATCTAGGCCAATGACAATAAAAAATGATCCAGGATGTGCAGTAACAACTGTCTCTTTACGCCTTAGAGGAAATTCAAATGCCCTTAAGTACGTTTGGACAGCCAATGTTCCGAATTTGGTGAGGAGTGAGGGAATTCTAGCTTCCATATATTAAAAGTTATTCGCTACAAATTTAGGTAGCCCTAAGTACATGGGCAGTGCCTGCTTCTCCAGGAGAACAAGAAGACGCAGCTTATAAGCAGGTGCCCCGGAGTATAAGACACATCTAAATTCTTGAACCGGCCTCACATACACGCTGTATACTGATAATAACGTGGCTCTGCGCATTCCTGATCTCCTGTTTCTTATCCTTCGTAATAAGCCGACTGCCCAAACACCCTTTGCAGCAATATATTCGATGTGGTTTCGCCATACTAGAGAGCTGTCGTATATCACTCCTAGAGATTTGATGATTTGCACTTGTCGAATGGTATCAGTTTTGTATGAGAGAGATATGTGTACTGGGTCTTTTATAGGAAATACTAATAATGCACACTTGTTCACGTTTAGAGAAAGATGAATAACGTCTAGCCAGTGTTCTATTTCAGATAAGTACATTTGAAGTTTTTGATAGAACGCGTGAATGTCATGAGCTGACGAAAAGAACGCGATATCATCAGCATAGACATACGTCTGAACATTCTCATTACATAGGATCGAGCTTATTAAAATATGGAGAACTATACCGCAGACAGAACAGCGCCCTGGGGAACTCATTTTTTTTTATAAGTACTTGACGAAACACCATCTTGTGAACAGTAAAACTTTCTATTGCCTAGAAATTCCGTAATCCACGCTTCTAAATAATCCGAGAAATTGATTTCTTTCAAAGCGCTGACTATTACAATATGTTCGACACTATCATTCGCTATTGTAATATCTAGAGCTGCGTGCTACCCTTGACGTCGCGCCAGATGTATGCGACTATCTATATAGGTTAGAGGGGTCGTGATACGATCGCTCTAAAGCGACAATGCGAAGCCACCGGCGTCCACACGCACTAAATAGGTGACGTCATCATAAGTAATACTTTGCCTATCGAGGAACGCGGAACTCTTCGGTACTTGCGAGTGCGTACAAGTGGGACACTCATCAGCGTCTTTGTCATACGCAGTCGGCGCTAACTTGAAGTCTGACGTCATATTAAGCAGCGTCCTTGTGGGACGCGGATCGCTTATGGCAGGCGCCGATGAGCGCCTCTTGGGCGTGCTCGATATGCCATAGAGTTCAGCGTTCCTCGATAAGCAAAGCGTCTATGCAGGTCCACTCGGGCTGATGATACAGTTAGCGCATGTGGCTGCCGATGATGCCGCATTGTCGTTGTAAAGCGGCCGTTTCACGACCCCTTTATTATGTGCTTGCCATATGGAACATCCCTGCCTGAATCCAGTTTGACATGGGCAAAGAATCCTTTCTCTGTCACCAAATTTCTTTATGCGAACGTGCACTACTTTTTCTATTACTTTGACAAAATTTGACGTTAGTGCAGTTGGCATTATATTGTCTAAAACGTAACCGTCACCTGTTTTTTTTTTTTTAGAACATGTAGCTGAAGAGACTTCATCCGGTCCTGGCGCCGCCGTTTGGAAGGGTTCTCATAACCTCTGACACTTCCTCCATCGATATTTCGGGGAAACTGTCACTTGATCGTGAGAATACTGGAGGGGATAAAAAATTAGTCGAAAATCGCTTCTCCAAACTTTTACCTACGCTTTCCAATGACTGCTTCAATTCCTGAGGCAATAAAACTATAGATTAAGGATTTACTGCTTGAGGAATTACTTTCTTATGTCTCGGATAACCAAATAGAGCTCTTTTGTTATTTGATTTTGAAAGAAATTCAAAATGCTTTTCATCACACTCTGCCTTTGATTTAGCCACCGTACGTTTAAAAGTACCTGCAATGAATTGATAATCTGACCAGTTTTTTTTTTTGGACACTGATTGTGTTATAGCTTCTTCCAGGCAGCCTTTCTACTCCTGAAATCCCGAGTGCAGTTATCATTTCACCATCGGGACACAGGTTTTTGTTCAACTGAGTGAACCTCAAATCCTGCTTTGCTACGCGACTCCTGTATAACTGAACAAATGCTCAATGCTTTTTGCTTGACTGTTGCTTCTGACAGAGACTGAGTGAAGCCTCGCGAGCTTTTTTTTTAAAAACACTGTAATTTATGCACGTGAGTCTTCTAGAAGGAAGATATATTGGTGGGCATACAATGTCAAATATCACTGGGATGTGATTACAATTAGTCGCAGTGTCAACAGTCGACCCTTTATAAATATGTTTCCCAAAGGTTTTCGTCAGGTGCCTTCGTGGTTTTCTTAAAATTCAGCCCTCGGAGGTACGCGAAGACCTTTTTAGATAAGAGATATTCAGATGGACAAAAAATAAGATGGTTATTATTGTGCTCAGAAAACCAATTCGGTAAGATTGAACTTAAAGAAAATTGTAAACATTAATTTTGATCACCCGTATTTGCACTGGATGGGTGAATGGATGTATCCGGCTGTGGCCTTTAGATCGGGCGGTGGCTGACGCCACGTAGCTATAACGATAAGTACTATCACTGTGTGTTTAAGGATTGAATTTCCCTCGCGCCTCGATTGTAGCCACCAATCAGTTAGCCTCCTCCTGGTTATTTCTACCCTTTTAAAGTCTATTTTTCCTTCACTGTCCCTAAACCCCTATGCTTTGAAAAATTCGGCGCCATTATCTTCGACTATAGGGTGGAGCCCTTTACAGAACTTAATCAAATGTTCAGCCGTTTCCTCCTCTTCTCCACACGCACTACATGCCGTGTCTAGTGCCTTCGTATTTTGCTCGGTCCGTCTTGGTCCGCAATAAAACCGTTCTAGCCTCGAAAAGCACCCGCCGAGAATTATCGTAGATCTTTTCTCTTGCAATTTCCTGCTTAAAAGTTCGGTAGGTCTCCAGTGATGATTTCGTAAGCATTCCCATCTTCCACGTGTCCCTCTCTGTTTCCTTCAACTTCTTCTTAACCGATGTTTCCTTTTGGCTTGGTATTCTGTTGTTATCTAAATACTTGCATGACAACTTTCGAGTTCATTTCCTCTATTCAGTATCAGCATTCTTCATGTACAAGTAGCTGAAAACTTTCCTAGCCCAACGCTCTTCTCCCATTTTTCTCGATCGCTTCTCAAATTCTATCTTGCTGCTAGCTTCCCTGCACTCAAACAGTGTCCACCCCATGTCTCCCTGTACCCCCTGATTTGGGGTATTCCCGTGTGCTCCCAAAGCAAGTCTACCTATGCCACGTTGTTTAATTTCCAGTCTTGCTTGAACTTCTGATTTCATGCACAAAACCGCATTGCCGAACGTCAAACCCGGGACCATGACACCTTTCCAAATCCCTCTCACACCATCATACCTATTGTAGTTCCACAGTGCCCTATTTTTATTACAGCTGCATTCCTTGTGCCCTTAGTCATTACGTATTTTTCGTGCTCCCTTAGATGCTCAGCCCCGTTATTTATCTACAGGCCTAAGTATTTGTATTTATCCACTATTTCTATAGCGTGGCTTCCTGTATCTTATGCTCACTGCCTTTGTTATCATTAAAAATAATGATTGACTAACTTTCCCTGCTGAACTTTAAATTTAACCTATCTCTCTCATTACCACAGATGTCTATCGATCCCTGCAGATCTTCCTTGTTGTCGACTATTAATACTATATCATCTGCATACATCAATGCTGGTAATGACTGTTCAATGTGTTTCCCTTGCTTGGCGAAAGAGCGGCTGAATCCGAGTGGACTCCCCTCTAATTTGGCTTCTAGTCCCTGGAGATACAGCATAAATAACAAAGGTGACAAGGGACATCTCTGTCGAAGCCCGCGTTGTATCTCTGTAAGTTCAGATACCTGCTCTTCCCATTTGGTAACTTCCTTGTTACTTTTATAGACATCTTTCAGCCAATTTACTGACAATCCTCCTTTTTTTTCTCTCTCTCTCTTTCTCTTCTCTTTCCTCTCTCTCTCTCTCATCTTTATGCCCCCTTCCTATTCCCCCAGCGTAGGGTAGCAAACCGGACATGCGCCTGGTTAACCTCCCTGCCTTCCCTCTTGTTGTTTATCCCCCCTTTTAGAAGATTAGTTATTCCATCTTCCACACCTAGTGTGTCCAGTCTTTTTGATTCACACTATCGTAAGCTCCCTTGATATCTAGAAATGCCAGTCACAGGGGCCTGTGTTCTTTTTCCGCTATTTCAATACACTGCATCAGTGAAAACACATTGTCTTCCAACCTCCTTCGTTTACGGAACCTATTTTGTAGTTCTCCCAGCACCCCCTCATTCTCCACCCATGTATGTAGTATTTTCTTTACTATCTGCATCACCAGCCTGTAAACTACTGATGTCACTGTTATAGGATGGTAGTTGTTTATAAGGGCTTTGTCCCCCCTTTCCTTTATAGATCATGCTCATCCTGCTTAGTTTCTACCCATTGGGAGCTTCATCATTCATAATTGCTTTGCTCGCTGCCACTCTTGATTTTTGTTTAGTGTTTGGTCCTAGTTTCTTCATTAGCATGATTGGGATGCCGTCAGGGCCTGTTGATGTGCTTTTATCTGCCCTTTCCTACACTAGTTGTCCCAGTGGAGCGACTGAGCTAATTGGTCTATCCTCATCTGGTACGGTTTTTCTGTCTTCATTGTTTTTATATTTCTATTGCCTCATCCCCTTCTAGTCTGACCCCTTGAACATAGTTATAAACCTCTGTTTTATGCTTGTCTTATTGCTCAGCGAATTGAGATGGTTGCTAAACTTTGCAGCTGCCTTTCTATCTTTTTCCGATCGCTTTTCAGATCAGCTAGCGCCACCGTGCAGAATTTTTCGGAAGCCGGAAGACGGCGATGATAGTTAGGTGCGGGCGCGTCGTAGTGGTGCTGCGATATGGCGAAAAACGGGGTACGAGCTAAGAACAATCGCATGTTTAGCGTTCTTATCTCCCAACGCACCATTGTTTTACTGCGTTAGTGTCACTCGATTACCTTTAACTATCGTTTCGCAGCTAAGCTGGCGCGAGGAGCCATACATCTCGCCATAACAGCGTCGTATAAACTGACACAGCTGCTGTACACGAATTTCCGCCCTTACTCATCTTGTCCCCTGCGTGAATTTTGACAGCCGCGGAGAAAACGGGAAGGTTTTGAGCAGTTAACGCTGGGAAAGCTATGCCTAGATATAGTAGTAGTAATATATAGGGTTTTACGTCCCAAAAATCACGATATGATTTTGAGCGACGCCTTGTAGTGAAGTCCGGGAATTTTGATCATGTGGCGTTCTTTGTCGTACACAGACATCGCATAGCATACTTTAGCCTCTAGCACTCCGCCTCCGGGAGACCGACGCGGCAGAGATCGAACCCGCAACCTTTGGCTCAGCGGCCGGGCATCCAAGCCACTGATCCACCGAGGCGGGCTGTTTCAAGATGAGGGAAGCGCTCGAAATGAGCCACCCTATAGTCAAACTGAACACGTGAATCGAGGGCCCGTCTACAGCTCACTGTATTATAAGGAAAGGGAAATTTCTCGGGCGATTTGCATTTATGAAATGTGAGACTGTGTGTCGAGCCTCGTGCCTGGCGTTAGTGAGAAAAAATAAGAAAATGCGCTCGCTATCGAGAACACAACACCTTATACGTATATACATACTCAGTACAGTCGTGCTTTGATGCGACGCTGCTGCTTTCATATTCAGCAGCCCATGCACTCGAGGAATCGGTGGTGGGCGGTGTGTTTTTTACGCATTTTCTCCGTCGAATACCGACGAATGCTGTTTCGAGGTTTGCAAGGTATGCGTATGCATTTTGTTTGTTATGGAAGTTTTCCCAGATTAGCTTTCCTTTAACATTTTTCTTTCTTTCATTCTTTCTCTTAGGGGCAAAGCTCCTTATAGAGGCACCCGTTCGTCCCTCGTAACCATTGTAGTGTGTAACAGGTATAACATTTTGACTTTCAAGGTGGTGCCGGTGAGAGATTTCTTCTGTGTGTTGTTGAACAATGAAAAATAGTGCTCAATGTACATTCAAATGGCTGCTAATGGGGAATGACAGACATGAGCATTCGGCTTTTAGTTAACGCGCACGCTGCGATCCTCATTAGCAGCCATTGGCATGTACACTGAGCACTATCTGACAGGAAAAGGTTGCTTCGTTAAACTCGCTGGGCGTAACCTTCTTGGTTTTAGAAAGGTTTAGTGAGCGTTGGGCCGCAGTGCTTTAATACAGTGAACTATTATATACCATGAACTCGAGGTGGGTAAAGGTGGGAAGTAGACCCGAAGCGCAAGCCGTAAGAAAGTGTGCGTGTGCCACCTCTCGTTTAGTCCTTGGAATGTCCGCTGGATGGCGGTGCTTCTATATGGGGAATATATAATGAAAAGATGCGAGATGGTGGTACTTGGAGTGTTAATTGAATAGATGGACGAATGGACACACAGACAGATGCATGGATGAACGCATGAACGGACGCAGGGGCGGATGAATGGACGAACGCAGGGACGGACGCACGAACAGACGCACGCATGGACGGTCGGATGGACGCATGGACAAACGGAAGCAAGAACGAGTGGATGGAGGAATGCTTCGCCCCACTCTCCGTCATTCACTCCGTGGACACGCTGCCAATTTTTTTTTTCTTTTTTCTGTGCGATATCTTTTCTCGTCGACATGCACCCTTCATGTCAGTCGATGGAGGGAAAATTATCTTCGATCAATAGCTTGCTGGCCGTCTGATAGGAGAAGTATACGATCGAGACTATCTTAATAAAGCCGTGTTCCACGTTCTGAATTGTAAAGTCGATCGTCACTAGCAACAAAACTCGATGGCATAACAACACGGTATATTCTCTCCGGGCAGGTAACTTGATACCACCTCTGCTTTTCGCTAAAGCGGTGCGTTTGATATGCATCGCTTCATGCTGCTGGCCACGCTGGAGATTCTAGTCGAATAACGGCTATTCAATTATGATCATTACTGGTAAATATAGGAGTTTCTGTATCCTTTAAATATAGATGCGAGGAGATGCCTACGCACAAATAAGGCGCCAACTAAATGGGCCCTGTAACAATTTTTCTGCATGGGCAGAAAATGCTGCCGATTGGTAGTCCATGTTCCCGAGAACTCGTCAGCCAAGCGTTATAACACAGCACGCGGCCTAGAATTTACAATTAATTCTCAGCCAGCTAGTAATCCTTCCCTCTTCTGTCGACAAATGACGCCATAATTCGAACGTCTATAGTTGTTGGCTCGTTTCAGCATCGTGATCTGTATAATTACTGTATAGCCTCCGAGGGGTGCCCCCATGTTCCCGCACGGGCCCTCGCAATCGCGCTTAAAGGAATCCATGCATCAAAGAGAAAAAAATTGAAAGAAAGTGCTCAGAGTTATTACGCGCTTTGACGAAGGGATACATCTTCTAGACCCCTTGCCATCCCCTTCCCTGCGTAGCTCTCGGTGGTTCTCGCCCCTTACAGAAGCAGAGAGAAAGCGTTTGAAGTGTGTGACAGATTCTCATAATATCGCTCGTATACTTGACGGATTCTAAAACATTTTGCGACAGTCGATGCGTGAGACAATAAGCCAATTTAATGAAGTCATCTGTCCATTACTTGTGAAAGCATTGCTGGGCCTTTTTTTACTTCAAGCTGTTAAAAGAATAGAATATATGACTTACAACTTGTTTACCCTTTGACAACGGCTCCACTGTTTATGTTCGTTAATTTCGTAACAACAATGCGGAAATCCTTGTATATTATCTAAATTCTTCGGCTAGGATTAGTAAGAAAAGCAGGAGGAGATGCAGGGATGCTAAATGGAAGTTGACGGAAGAATAATAAAGAAAAAAACGTTGCCACGAGCATTTCGCTTACAGTGCGAAGCTGAGAAAGAGAATTCGGACCGACTTCTGGGAAGATAAGCTTTTCAGCCCAGAGAAAATTCCGCGTAGTTCGGAATTTGTTATTATTGCGACAAAGTTTCTATCAGCCGAGAAGCCGTATTTTACAGAAATCCTGTGTGAACATTCCTCTGCAACTTCCTATACTGCTTAAAAGTCAATAGCATGCAGTTTTTCTTTTCTTTTCCTCTGTTAAACTCCCCGATTTGTTACGGGCTTCTGCAGAACTAGGTGCGTATTCGCTAAAACATCTTACGATACAGAAGACAATCTTTTTTATATATCGTTATTCAATATATATATATATATATATATATATATATATATATATATATTATTAGCGAAGCCGGCGGGCCAATGGCAAATCTTATTTGTTTGCTCAACGCTTTGTGAATTTATGAATTCGGCCTCTGATTGGCCAATGTTGGAAGCTTTCCGCGCTCGGGCTGTCGTTGTAGTTGTCTTGGGTTTCATCAGCATGGCGTGTAACAGAAGCTGTCTGGCTTATTATGCCCGCTAACCGTACCGCCAGAAGCGTAGCTTTCGTATGTGCCGTACCCGCTATATGTAGACAGGTTCGCACATCCATTCTAGGGACGTGTACCGTTCTTGCCCTATACGGTGTTGTTCGAAGACAAAAAAAAAAAGCAGTGGTGGCGCCAACGTTGTTTGCGAAAGGCCTGAGAACGTAACCAGGTGGCGGCAGTGGCTGCTCGTCTCCGACGCCACCGTCTCTTGCGGGCCGGTCCTCGGGCGACGAGTGTGTGGTCCAAGTGCTATGTGACTGTGTACACAACTGCGGGAGCTTATGACGTACGCGCCTGGAGCGAAAGAAAAGGCCGGAAAGGCGCGGCCTAAGTGCTCCTGTCTACCTTTCCCGCCACCTCGCACACTTCTTCCTCAGTGCAGGCTAGCACTTCCTCACGTAAATACGCGGCTTTCTTGCCCTTGAGTGTATGACAAAGGAAGGCGGTGCCTCGAGTGGCTAAGAGACGATGAGAGAAGCAGGCCAGGCGGAAAGATATGGGCTGGATGCCGGACATTGGAAGCTACCGTTATGTCCTTGTTTCTTTTTTTCTCGCTTTTTGTTCGCCTCAATGTTTCCTCCGTTATATTGTCTCTTGCAGCGAGGAGTTGGGCTTCCAGAAAAATACGAACTTGAAACATGATGTTTATATTAGTAGTGCAGCCTTTTTTTTTTTTCCTGTTATCGCCATGTGGCTTGTAGTAATGTCACAATGCCGCCACAGGAGTTTCCTTTCTGCAGTAATGCTGCACAATGGTGCCACAGCTTTCGTTCCCTATCTTGAAAGTGATGAGGGGACAAAAACTAATGTCTGGTTTGCACGCAAAGATGCACGTGATGACGATGCGACATTATTCGAAAGTATGAGAGCTGGAACTTTCTTTTTTTTCTTGAACTGCGTGATACCGTTTTTTTTTTTTTGGGGGGGGGGGGTTCAGCAGTACTTAATGATCTCGGCTATGTCACCCACGAAGCAACTGCAGAAGCCGCGAGCGAACGAGCCTTTTGTTGAATATGCATGTTCTCCCGTTGAGCACACATTTTGTGCCTCGTTTTACACTTTCCCGTGCTCTCGTAGTCAGTTAAAACATGCTACTGAACACAAGTTACTTCATGCCACACGGTTATCTTGTATCTTGTAGTCCGTGGTGTTCTAGCACCCTCATGTACCGCAAGGGTTTGTTAAACGGTCCGTATATCATGGGCACATCATTAAGCACCTTTTGCGTGCTTATAGTCATTGGATGGATGAATACAGAAGAAAGAACTTGGTTAAAATCTCTGCAGATATTTCACCGAGACAAATACATGGCCGTTCGTTTTAGTTGTCTGAAGACGTTCTGAAGACAGGGAACTTGAACTTGTGCGTAGTCAAGAGTGGTTCTAAATTGATTATGTATACAACTAATAATGATTAATCTTTATATTCACATTTATTTAATGTCTACATTGCACTATTTCTCTTGGTGGAACTCCTTCGTCTGCAAGTTGGTCGCGTATGATGATAATGCAGCAGTGGCATTTCGTGTTCCGCTGAAACGCTTTGCGTCGCTTATTACCTACGTACATTTCAGTACAGTAATACAAGGGGGATGTCAGATCCTTCGCATTGTGTCAGTTGCCTGCTCCTCGCAGATAGTGGCTGCATTTTATGTGATTAAATTAATGGTTCATGCTGCGCACGAGGCCGCCACCACCCACGCACCGCTTTTTTGAGTAGCTGAAAATGATGCACTTTCGCTGTACGATACGTCACTTAAACGGAAACCTTCCGTTCTCGTGAGATGAAGAACTCTAATTTGGAAGCCATTCCTGAGCATCTGACAATTATGAGTCGCAAAACTTCCCGGGCATACTATTGAAGTGTGTGTGGAGAGACAATTAAATTTCGGTGCCTATAAACTTCCATGTTATCATAAATGCTGGCGGGTAATTTTCTTTCCCTTGACCTATTTCGAAAGCACGCTTTACGTCATGGATTTTTTTTTTTGGTGTGCGTACCGCTTTTCTAGTTTTTTTTTTGCAATCTTAGTAATAAACAAACAAAAGTTTTCTTTTTCTTCGTGTAGATGATTAAGTTACCGCCTCTGAGAAGAGATGCGATCAATTAGGCCTTACCGTCAGTGAGGAGTGTCGCCTCTACAGTCTACTAGCGTTCATTCGTGACTCTTAGACGTAAATAGGCTTTGTCGCGATGAGTTGCATCTCTTTTGTAACCAGAAAGTGAGAGTTCTATCGAGCGACGTGCGTCGAAAAGGATGTGTGAAGGCTGCTGAATGACAGCAGGCTTGGTCCTCCTTTGTGCCGTCACGTCGAGTTACGTCGTCAATGTCGTCAGCACTAAACTAGGTTAGTTCGCGAAACAAAGCGACCCTCCCCGTCTTTCGACGTCGAAAGCTGCGCCACCGACGCGCGTCTCCTCCATTTACCTGCGACACGTCAAACTTCGTCAAAAAGTTTTGCATCCTGTCGCTGTCCTATTTATGTCCCTTCGTTTGAGTGCATTAATATGGCCTGTGTATATAGTTTCTATCCATAGACGATCATGCTAATCGGTGCGTTACGACCATGCTATGGATGGCTGCGCAAGCATAATTTATTGATGGCGATTTGTTCAGAGGCGCCGCCACCAATCGATCGCTATTTCTTGAATTTGTTTTCCCCGTGATTTGTTGACAGGTTGTGAAGTTCCTAAGCTGCGCTTGCTGCCCAGCCGAGAAGTCATGCCGATTGCTCATTCCGTCAAATAAATAAATAAATAAATAAATAAATAAATAAATAAATAAATAAATAAATAAATAAATAAATAAAAGAAGGATAGAAAGAAAAAAATATTCCTCGAGCACTGGCTTTCTATTCTTTTTATTTCTTTCTTGAGCACTTCCCGTGCACACAGATTTGGGTGCACGTTAAAGAACCCCAGGTGGTCAAAATTTTCAGAGCCCTCCACAACGGCGTCTCTCATAATCATATGGTGGTTTTGGTATGTTAAACCCCACATATTTATCAATCAATTATTCTTGAGCACTGGTGTACCCGCTCAGCAACCCGAGCCGTTCTGGGTCGTTTTTTTGTTTGTGTTTTCGAGAAACCAGACTAAATGACACTTTGTAAATATTCAATGGCAGTGTTGATGTTTCCTACTTGGCTACAATCACTTCATTATTATCCGTGGAATTTTTTTTATACACTTGAGGCCCAAGAGCTCTGCCATAGTAGAGTACCAAGTACTCTAAATCGTTAACCACTTATTCTAAACACGCATAAAGTTTTTGATAACCTAGATGTTTCATAGAGTGTGAGGCTCACGGGACGGCATTGTGCTGTCCCATAGTAGAGTACCAGGTCCTCCGAATAGTGAACAACTTTTCCTGAACATGCACTTGGATACATAGTCGTGATTTGACTCATGTTTACCTTCATTCGTTACCCTTCCCCTTCCTTATTGCAGGGTAGCAAACCGATGACTTTCGCTGGTTAACCTGGTCTTTTTTTCATATGTTTTCTCTCGCTTTCTATCTCTCTCTCTCTTTGTAGGCCCACGTACTCAGATTTGGGTGCACGTTAAAGAACTCCAGGTGATCTAAATTACCGGAGCCCTCCACTACGGCGTCTCTTATAATCATATAGTGGTTTTGGGACGTTAAACCCCACATATCAATCAATTATCTCTCTCTCTCTCTCTCTCTGCGCCTTTTCATGTTCACCAATCACTGTTTCTTTGAGGTCATGAACCGTTCGACCTTTCTTGCACCAACAATCTTTAATTTCTATCTTTGTTTTAGTTAACGCAAACGCCTAATTACTTTGGCGTCTCACCTTCTATGCGTTCTTTTTTTCTTGTATATATATTTTGGCTGAAAGCTTATTTTTTGCATCAGACCCGGTACATGCACCCCCCTGCCAGGGAAACGTAAACAGGACCTGGGTCGATACCTGTGCGCACCGCTGTGCGTGGGCGCTGCACTACCAACTGGCATGATGTACAAAGAAGGGGAAATTCAAGCAAACGATGGCATTGCGGGTAGCTTTGTTTTCTTCCCGGAGGGCCGCATAGGAAAGAAAGTCCGCTAGAACTCCCCTATGCAGTCGCGGCTCGTTAACAACTGCGCTTTGCGAGGCAAGCTTGGCTCTTACCGCAGATCGATGTTACTGCAACGGCGGGTCTCCCTCTCCCGATCATTTCCCTTTCCCCTCCCCCTACTGCCGCTACCCCCTATCCCCAATCCCTTCCTTGCAAGCGCAGAGAGCGATCGGCCCTTCGGTACGCAATCCCTTGGAGAATGAGGGCTTGGACGATACACAGTAGCAATCGTGTGGTAGAAGAAACCAGCTTCATTGACAAAGAAAGAAAGAAAGAAAGAAAGAAAGAAAGAAAGAAAGAAAGAAAGAAAGAAAGAAAGAAAGAAAGAAAGAAAGAAAGAAAGAAAGAAAGAAAGAAAGAAAGAAAGAAAGAAAGAAAGAAAGATATAGAACACTACGATGCCGTAAAAAAAACTCTATGATTTCTAATTCGGCCGCCTATTGTAGAAGATGCACATGTGAACCCTAATTCTTCAAGAAACAGCCGTGATTTACAAAAATAAAGATCAAACAAGTCGAGACATAGTCGAAGCTTATCATGTGCACGTGGATACCGCTTGTTGTGTTTGCCGGACATCTACCCCACTGCATAAAAAGGAAATGGAAGTTTCAAAGGCCCGTTCCCGTGCTTATTCTCTTGGTTACCTGGCTTCACCACGTGACTTGAATGCAGTTTGTTTGTGCACGAAATAAATTAATCAGTTGAGAGTTATCGCTCGTGCCGACCTTTTCTCGTCCTTTATCTGTGCCGCGCTGCACGCGCACTCGATGATGATCGTACAACTCACTGTGATTTGCTAACGTCTAATAATTTCGATAGCGCAATGCCATAATCTTTATTGCAGTAATATATTCAACTTCTGGTTGAGCTCCATCTCGCAGGGGTCCACCCTCAGTATTCGTTGTTCTGCCCACCAAACGCGCAACTAAAAAAAAGGGCAACTCGTCATGCTTCGGTTCACTTTCATTGAAAGGCACTACCGCTGCGTATAATCAAACGCTGGTCGCTTAATCGCCTTGCCAAGTACGTGCCCTGCAGACGTACGTCGATAGCGCGCTGAAACACGATTCCTTCACATCTACACAGGTGTACCGTAAATGGTTCCCTCGGCTATAAGGGCTAGCAATGTCGAGGCCATCTGTGGATGCGTGGGCCGGGAAAGGGTTTCGAACGTGTTTCCCGGGCTGCGGTGACGTAGAACAGTACACCGCCTCCGGTTATATCAATCGCACACGCCGAGACCAACGGTCGGTCGGCGTCTGGTCACGCACGCCACTACTATACGGCAATCACTTTGCCGCACCGCCGGGCGCGGCTTTGACGCCGCTAATAAGACGCGAAACACGATGCCCAACCCTGGAGTGAAGGAAGCCCTTCGAAAAAGGGGGCGAGCACCCTGCGGATAACTTCCGAGCTCTCGGGCGTCTCTCTCGGTCTGTCGTGCTCTCTCTATACGCGTCGAGATGACAGGGCCCTTTTCATTTTTGCGGGGTATAATACGTGTACACGCTATATACAGCGCGGCTTCGACAAGCGTGCCGGAATTGATCGATCGTTTATCCTCTTCGCTTAGCGCAAATTACGAGGCTCTCTTATAACGGCCTTGCGGTTATGTTCCTTAGCGCTCCTCTTACTGGAGCCTGCTCTTTTCATTTTTTTTACGTTGTTTCTGGGAATACTGTGAGGTACAAAGAATGAAAGAGCTTTAGCTGTTTGTTTTTTTTTCTTTTGGCGATCGTTTCGTTTCCCGTTTTTCGGGTTCGCTATTGGTTGGAACGTGGAGGCGCCGCTGCTATCGCGAGGATCAGGCAGGCTCGGTGCGGGACGCGATAAAAATTAAAGCATGCGAATTATGGAAATTGTAACGGAACGCAACAAAATACTGGCCCAGGTCATGAAAAGGAATGATTGATGACTGCGCAGGAAGAAGCCAAGAAGCAAGAGCACAGAAACTGCCAACAAAGCAGGCAGACTCGTCGATCGCATATATAAGAGCAACTTCGCTGTCAGAGGAAGATCTGTGCCGAGAACGTGGAGTTTCAGGGGAGAGGATACAGAAGAAAGGTTCTTTTACGCGTCTGAACGTCGTTTAAAATAGGCTGGCGCAGAAATTGAACTTATGAGGGTGTGGGGATGGAGAGGCGCCGGTGAGGATCGGGGTGTGTTTGACGAAAGATTGCTCACTTTCTTTCTAGCCCTTTCCTCGGCGGTGCCTGCAACATACTTCTTTCTCTGCCGATATCAGTGTGGTCGTCAGCACCACCCCCTTATATAGAGAGACACCGCGACTGGATAAGATGTCGTGCTCGTATGGATAAGCGATCTGATACTTAGAAAACACACCGAAACATTGTGATGCGGGAATTATCGTGAACTAATCGTTGCTCGGTAATCGTGCCGCACGTACGCTAGACAACGCATACCGTTACACCTTTACGCATTACAGTTTGAGTTAGCTTGTTAGAACACTTTTGTTGAGGTTGTGTACCTTTCCTATATGTGTCATACGATGTCGTTAACAATGACTTGCGCTTTGCGATGCTGATGCTACACTTGAAAGAGAAAATCACTGTACATGCACTGATGCGAATGCACGAACTCAGTCGCATTCGTTTGTATGCTGCGGAAATGATAAGTGCATGGTGTACAGGCTTACATGAACATCTGGAAAGAAAAAAGTACGAAAGAAATAAACAGGAAAGTTAAACCACATAGATGTGACACATAACACCAGATTGGTAGAGGCGTTATCAGAATTTTTGTTTTCGGAATGCAGAGAAGAATTGGCGTTTGTATGTGTTTCTATATACGCATATGCAATACCGCAGATTTTTGCGGCTTAGGGGGGTCGAACCACCGCGTTACTTGTACGCTTTTGCGATCAGCGAGCGAGCGATCGCGACGGGTTTTATGGGCCATCTTGCTAACATATAATAGAAGTCAGTATAGTTTCTTCAGAGCATGCATTCCGGTTCGGTATAGCACGAAGGTGTGATTTCCGCTCGGCATGTACAGGCTCACCTCGGGCACGTCGGCCGCTTCAGAGCTTTGACTGACACTCCCTATAGTGGCCACTGGCCCGGGGCTTTCTAATAGCGCAGGAACCGCAATCTCACCATTGGGGGTCAGGAAATTGGACTCACGGCGCCTGGCGTTTTCCAGCCGGAGCGCGTGTAGGCGTTGCGCGTGCGTGCGTGCGTGCGTGCGTTCGTACAACATTTCCCACAGATCACACGTTGTTCCGTACAATCCCGTTTTGATCGGTGTGCCGACCCCACCTTTTCGCGTCGCTCGAGATTGACCTCTCGGGCGCCTACGCACTTCCACGTATATATACGCACACCAGCTGCTGCAGCGCGTGCGCAGGCGCCCACGCCAACAGACATCCGTGTGCTTTCTCCAACTGTTACGTGCGAGAAGTCACTGCAAAAAGGCACGGGGTCATATTAAACGGCGCCAAGTGACGCTTCGCGAAATGAGATTTCAGTGCGCCGCAGAGCGAATCGCATTGAAAAGGAGCGGCTGCGTCGAGCTCGTCGCCTTGTATATGTATATATATATATATATATATATATATATATATATATTACTCCGCCTAGAGAAAGAGCGAGAGTAAACTGGAGTCGCCCCTGTCCCCCCCCCCCTTATTTTTTCCTCAGCGCGCCAAACTAGAGCAATCTTTTTCGACGACGACGAGATTCAGCGCATCGCTGCAGCAACCCACTATACCTCTGTCGAGTAACGCATTTATATGCGAACAGAGGCACCGAGTTTTTGCCGATCTATACAAAGTCTCGGCTGAGTTGTGCACGCCGCCAGCTGGCGCTTTTGGGAGCACGATGACACTGGCACATGTGCGTGCGTAGGTGTGAGGCGTTGGTTAAAGGCGGTACTCTATATGGGGTAAGGGAAACAGGAAATTAATTTCATTGTAGCCGCATCGAGACGGACAATGCGGTGCACTGAACTGGGACTTGTCGAATGGGGTGATAAGATGGGAAACAGCGTTTTTTGTAATGCCGCACGCAAGCGCGCCTTGAAGTACTCAGGTTAAAGACATTCGCGCTGTCCGTTCCCGGTTTTGCGTAGCCATTCTTACGTGCGCTGCTGGCGAAAACGCGCTAGCGTGGGACATCGGTGAGCTGGGTTCCGGCTTCCCTGATGTGGCCTGTACGGAAGTAAGTACCGTTATCCAGTTTTTCTGGGTTGTGCCGCGCTTTCAGTCTGAAAGGGCTGAACATTCGATGCGTGTGTCAAGCATGCCCTAATGAAGGATTCCAGATTACATATGAACAGCTTTAATTTCGTTCAACGAACGCCTAAATTTAAGCAACCGGGTGTGTTCTTGCGTTTCACCTGCATCGAGATACGGTCGCCTTAAGTGGCTTGGAACCTAACCATGCATGTGGTGCGTGGAGCAACAACCTTATCCACCGATTTCTCCCGTGACGAGCTTTTTTTTTTATCTCAGTTTAGTACTTCGTCAGGTACGATTGGCTCAAGGTGTTGCTACGGCCTTGCTGACTGCCGCTCAAAAACGCAGACATGCTGCAATTTGTCATTGTTCAAGAGCACTCCTGCAACAGATTTTTGCTGTGGTAGATCCGTAATGCGCACTGCGTGGAAAGGCCTTCGCTAGTGCTTACTTCAGTAGCGCCACCTATAGGTTCAGCATGGCCCGCGCAATGAAGGCAGCACTAGAAAAATGTAGGTACACGCTGTCGTATAACTCTACTAGAAAAAAGCTGTTAACGATTTAGAGTACTTGGTACTCTACCATGGGAGAGCAAAAAAAGTCACAGATTTGCCGCAAATGCGAAGCAATGAACGCGATAGCAACGAATTCAAAGGTCACGCGCAGAATCGCAAGCAGATCTAAACGTTCCCCGCGTTTCTTACGCACAAATGACGCACAAAACGTACTCACAGGTACAGGTAAACGTGAATAAGTGTCTCAATTGTTACTTCACTGTGTCTGAAAAGCGCGCCCTTTTCGCAAACGAAGGCTGTGCATTGATTGCAGTGACCTTTGTGCGCCCGGTAACTACAACATAATCGTTCCAGGTAAAGCCCGAGGCCAGCCAAGACGTACGATCCTCCCCACCGCGAGATAAGGGCGCGTGGGAGCGTCCACCTCCCTCATCTCCGCGGGGCAAAGTACGCGTGGGAGATGAAAGCGCGTGCCGCAGCGCGAAGTGGCGACGCGTGCTCATTGCGCCATCTTGCTAGTAATGCTGAAAACACGGTAGTTCCCTCCTGAGATGCCCGTCAACAGCGGTAAGTGGTAGATATAAATAGCTTGCCGTTCGAACTTTGAAGGAGGTGCTTCTCTGTGGCTCAGTGGTTAACACCTCGCATTCATGATGCAGAGGTTCCTATTCAATTCCGCGCGTCGGAGTTTTTTTTTTCTCGATTATTTTTCTTTCTTGCGTTTACATATCTGTGGATCAGTGGTTAACGCCTCGCGTTCATGATGCGGAGGTTCCACGTTCGATTCCGCGCGCCGGAGTCTTTTTCTCGATTATACTTTTTTCTGGCGTTTACATATATATAGACACATATATGGTGAGTGACGGCTACGCCGACGTCGAGGCCGGCGGCAAAATCCAGTGGAGAGTGTCTTTATAATCGCTATCGCAATAAAAGCAGTCCCGTGGGCCTCGCATTTCATAAGGCCGTGTATCCCGAAATGACTGCTTTATATGTACTCAGATGACATCAATACGTAATATCCTACCCTACTAAAGTGTCGATGGAGCTGTGTATTTGATATAGTGGAGTACAGTGGAAACCTTCTGAATGCGTAACGAAAAAAATTTTTTTTTTATTAAATTAAACATTAAGCTATAGGTAACTTAACTGGGAAAGCTTTTCGTACTGTTCGGAAATTTCGACCTAGCTGTCAGCTGAGGAGTCGGATGTGTTAGGAAAGCATTGTTTATCTCGTCAGTCTGAAACAGTGCCGATAGTTGTAGTTTCTTGATTAGAAAGTCTTACTTGATTTCGCCACTGTTCGCCGACTTCGAAATAGTGCTGGAAGCTTTCGGACGCAATTCGCACATATTTGTTACGTTATTCGAACCTCATCTGGTGAGTCGGCTGAATTACACCATTTTGGCGAGGCTGCGTAAGCCTCGCTACACAGCGAGGCGCCGCCTATAAGCTCTGGTAAATATCCACCAAGAGAAAAATAAAAGATAAAATAAAGAAAGAATGATAGTAATAAGCAGCAGGACTCTGCCGGAAATGTATACAAGTCGCTACAGGCAACACGCAAGCTATTGGGAAGTCCAATCAGTCTTTTATTGCCGCTCCTGCTTTCCGAAGCAACGTACTGCCTTGCCTTTTCCGTGCTCCCGTGCGTCCAAAAAGCAGGTTGTACGGCTTTCCGTGGCGCTTCCCCAATTTGTCCTCGACAAACTGTGCAAAAACGTCGGCTCTTTTCTCTTCTTATTTTTATTACTCTTCTTTGTGTTTATTTTGTATTCTATTGCCTCGCGTTTATCTTTCCCCGGCACAGTATATTGAGTGACTCTTCGGGCACGCTTCTCATCTCCCGCGTGTGGTAGCCATCGACGTATAACTTCGCTTAGCAAGCAACACTGTACAAACAATAACAGCAACAGGAGCGAGTCCATAGTTAGCGACTCGCAAACTGTGCCCCTTATCTATCTATCTATCTATCTATCTATCTATCTATCTATCTATCTATCTATCTATCTATCTATCTATCTATCTATCTATCTATCTATCTATCTATCTATCTATCTATCTATCTATCTATCTATCTATCTGTCTGTCTGTCTGTCTGTCTGTCTGTCTGTCTATCTGTCTGTCTGTCTATCTGTCTGTCTGTCTGTCTGTCTGTCTGTCTGTCTGTCTGTCTGTCCTTATTCTTTCCTTCTTTCTCTCCTTTTTTCTTTGTTTCTTTCTTTCTTCCCTTATTTCCTTGTTTCTTTCTTTCTTTCTTTCTTTCTTTCTTTCTTTCTTTCTTTTGTACACGTATAACACAATGCATGCAGGTACTGGCGTTCCGCAACTATACTGCTCCTCAATACTCCTTGCAATTCCACCCGATGTCGTCTTTTCTCACTGACTCGTGCGGCTTTTCTCACTTTGTCATCCTCGTGCTCTTCCACTTTCTCTCTCAATCGACTGTCGACAATCTCCGTCCGGTGCAGCGTGTGGGGCAACCGTGTCCGTTGTCGTCGATGTCGTCCGAATTCCGGAAGCCGGACATCCGGGATTCTCCCTCGTCCGTATACTCAGTTCCGCAATTCTCGTTGCCCTCTTTACATGTTTTCTTTTTAAGTTGTTTTTACCACCACATGTCCTTTCTTTTACCTTTTGTCTGTAGCCTTGGATATTCTTGTTTTCTCCACGTGTCTTTCTTCGTCTCATTTCTGTTTTAATTTCGCGCACGTTTTTCTTCTTTTGCGGTAGCTTGTCGTTGCAAGATGCCGCCGAACGATGCCCGCGCGTCGTGTATACAAGACGACGCTGCTCCATCATTTTTGCTTTGTAAGCTATAACGCGTTGCGCAAATCCGGGTCTCTGTAGACTAGGCTGCTGCGGGAAGGTCGCGGATTCGATATCGGCTGTGCCTGTCGCAGTTCGATTAATTGGACATGCTAGAAGCTCATGTACCAGGTGGGTGAAATTACTGGAGCCCCCACTGTGTCTGCTTCATAATGTTATCGTGCTTTTGGCCCGTTAAACTCGAAATATACTTACATGGTTAACTAGTTTACTTACAGCGCTCGCACGTTCGGCTTGCAAGAGGCTGCAACTGTGGCACTGATCGCGGTTACTGGTAATCTGTGAAAACCTCTGTCAAATAGGAAGAAATGAGAAAGAGAGAAGTGAATAGGTTTTAAGTTGCCATACTTCAGGAATTCAGACCCAGCTGCCAGACAACCTTGCTAAATTTATATATGTGTACAAGGGATGCATTCTCGATGAATTAGTGTTGCGAACCATTTTCAAGTACGTGGCTTAGGTGAGTGAACAACGTCTAAAACAATTATGGCTCGCTAGCAAAGTGTCGACCGAAGTCGAAGCCATGGAGAAATCGGGCAGCCTCTTCCATCGCTTGACAGCCGACGTTGAGAAGAAGCGGGGATCCATACAGCGCCTGAGCTAGTTGTGTGCTTCCTTTGTTGTGTATACGTCGTTATCGACATGTTCGAAGCTCACTACCGAATGAAGTTAGCGTTATGTTAGCATTCTGTTATATCTGTCCAGATGCGGCCAAACTTTTTATGCCTTTCGCATAATATAAATGTGCGCCGCCTTCATTTTCACATATTATCCGCCACGTACAAAAATGTGCTCACTTATTCGCTATCTTAACGTCGGCTGTATTTCCTTCGAGTCCATGGCGCCGTCTGCCTCATCCGCTCACGATGCGACAAAAGTTTTCTGGTAAAATGTTTTACGCGTATCGACTTAACAGTTTTCTTCCAAGCTTTCTTTTTATCTGAAGAAATTTCGGCTTTGTTATCACTGGCAAAATGTTTTGAATACTAATAATACAGGAGACGTATGTAGGGAATGCGTTAAAAAAATTGAGAGTAAAAACTTGTGGTAGCTTCGCTACTGTGAAAGTATAGCTAAGGAAGGGAAAAGCATATGCGCCCAGCCATTCTCGTTTGTAGACTAAGAGATCCCGCTGCTCCATCCACCAAAGCTTCGACGATGTCATTGTTTGAGGTAAGCGTGTGGGGTTTCCTCGCCACGAGTGACATCTTGTTATGGAGGTTCACAAACTGTCCGTGTGACATGTGCGCTACTTTTTGCTGTTCTTTATCGACTCCCCGATTGTTAAGATACGCGTCGTCAACGGCGAGCTCTATGAGCTTGTTTCTCCCACCAGATATAAGCACTGGGTACCGGCAAAGCGTAGAGGGAAGCACGATCACTTGATTTCCGAGGTTGTGGCGCCCTCTTTTGAGCGGCTTTGGAGTCAGGCGCAGGTTTCTGAAGTGTTTTCAGTGGTTTTAGTTAATTACTGCGATTACTTCGGGGTTATTTCTGTTAAATATGTTATTTTAAATATTTTTAGTTCGTTTCAAGACTGCTTCGAGCATTTCCAGCCCTATTATGGCCCGTATTTATTGAGCGTTTCACTGTGACCGTGGTCACGCCACACGAGGTGCATGGATGGACGTCAAGCCGAGTCCCTAAAGTGGTCCGCACTTGAAACAAGCAGAAGGCGAGAAGCACCGAAGGCGGTATTACGCCACCGCCACGTAATAGGTTGCACAACTCTCGTGGGTTACACTTTTGCGCTGGTTGGTTTATGAATTCTAGTTGAAAACGGCGCTAAAAGACTGTACGAAAAAAAGAACGTAAACCTAAAACGCAAACCAAATAGAAATAATTGTTGCGGTTTAACGTTCCAAAACCACCATGTGAATATGACAGACGCCGCATAGCGGAGGACTCCTGAAATTTCAACCACCTGGGGTTCTTCAACGTGCTTTGTAAACGAGCTTTGAGAATTCTCGCCTTCATCGAAAATGCAGCCGCCGCGGCCTGCATTCGATCCCGCGACCTCCGGTTCAGTAGTCGAGCGCCGTGACCACTAAATCACCGCGGTGGGTCTAAGGACACAAACCACAGCGCTGACTAGCAATAAAAATTTCGGTTATAATAACAATATAGATTAATAATAATAATAATAATAATAATAATAATAATAATAATAATAATAATAATAATAATAATAATAATAATAATAATTTTATTCGTCATCAGTACAATTGAACTTGGTGAAAGGTGTCAGACTAAAGCGAGGAACGCTTGACTAAGATCTCGCAACTTTTACAGTTGTTAATCAGCAGGGAGTTGGCCGTGAGTAGTTGTCCTTTCTTCGTACCGTTCTTTATCACTGTTTTCTACTGGAACCTGTATCACGCCTTCCTTTTCCCCGTAGCATAGGGTAACGAATGAGGGAAAGTCTTTCTTCCAGTTAGCCTTTCCCTCTTTCAGCTGGCGTTAGCGGTTATACCAGAAGGTCATAGGTTCGGTTCCTGCCCCCGTAGCCGCATTTTGATGGAGACAATTAGACTATCCGCCACTCTGGTACAGATACTGATCCCTGTTTTTCGGTGGCGCACAAGGCAGTCAAAGCCCTCCTGCGATTTCTGAAGACGACGGACCTATGTGAACGCCTTCGACTTTTTGCACAGTACCACCTCTGCATACGCGCCCACCCACGTACTGACAATTTTCTCCTGTTCCTCTCTTTCTTTCCCTCATGTTTTCTCTCTCTCCCATCTTCGTACTCCCCTTTCCTCATTCCTCCAGCGTAGAGTAGCGAACCGGGCATGTGTCTGTTAAACCTCCATGCCTTCCATCGTGTTGCTCTTCCTTCCTTCTTTCATTCAGTGCGCGTTCGAGAACACTAGGTGGTTAAAATTTCGGGCACCTGCGGACACTATCCTGTCAAGTGCCCGAGAGAAGGCATTGCAACAGAAGGCGACAAAAGCTCTGTTGAAAATCCTACGCGACACGAACTTGAACAAGCGGCTGTAACAGCAATGTCACATACCGCGAAAGACAAGACTGGACTATGACTGAGTCTGCGCGCGTGTGCTGCCGAATGTGCTGTGTTTATCTCTCTTCCCTCTCTACTCTCTATCTTTCATCTCCCCCATCCCCCTCCCATGCGCATGGTGGCAAACCGGCTGCCTATAGGCTGGTTAACCTTCCTGCCGTTCTTTTCCTCCTATTTTCCTTTCTTCCTTATGATCACATCGTGGTTTTGGAACGTGAAACCCCAGATACTATCTTTCTTACGTTCGATGCCACGTATCAAAGTGGGAGCATCAAAAGTGAGAAGTAAGTATGTCCCATTCGTCTCTTCTAAAACTATAAAGCAAGCAGAGCGTACTGATGCGTATGCTCAACCTACACGCATCCCTCACACGCTTTCTCCATCTCACGATAAAACGAGGGTAATGGCAACAAGCTTGATAACATGTTTTTCTTCTTTTCTCTGCTGCGAATCGTTACATGTTACAGGAGTGCAGCGATTCGAGAGGAAGCGACAAATTGAAGCCACGCGCGAACTCCAAAAGAAGAGCGATTGGCCCTGTCATCATTCAACTTGGACACTTCACTTCCGCACGAGGCCGGAACTCCCGACGGGAACCGAAAACGCGAATGCCGTGTCGAAGTGATGAAGCGAAGCTTTTTTCATTTCGGGGAAGTGAACGCGTCCACTGGGTCGTTAAAACTCAATTTCGTCGATGTTTCCCGACTCGTTCCGGAATAGAAAAGGGGGGTTAAAATTGCCTCTGTGTCGTAACGACACGTTTTAGCGGAACTTTTAACCGTCGTGTGTTTCGGTAAATGTGAACATATGTGGTGGCGAAAAGAGAAAAAAAAATATAGAACCGGACTTTGCGGGGAAAGTATTTCTTAACATCAAAAGAGTACGTGCCTCTGTCAGAACTCCTTATTCTTATAGCGGAGAATTTGCAATCATGATATTTTTATGAGTGTTATTTGACCTCCGCCACCCCTTTGGCTAATAATTTGTGTGTCATCAGGATGGACTTAAAGGATTGGCTTGAATTCGGTCTCTAGAGTCATTCTAATGTGAGCGATTCGCTCTCTCTCTTTTAAATACAGGTCCCTATTCGTTGGCTTGTTTTCCTGCTTCGCGCTGATTTCGGTAGACAACGAGCGCACATCGATTGAAAATTCAGTCGCGAAAGCGCACTTCTGTAACGAGGAGCCAGAAACATTAGGCCGGAGGGCTGGCCATCAAGTATTGGGCCTACATTGGGAACGGTGAAGGGTACAGCTTGAAACTTTTCTGGACATGCTAAATGTTGCTGTGTGGTGTTAACACTCGTTCCTAGTTTCTAGTTTATTTGTAATTGCGACAGCAATTGTATGAACAATCCAGGCGCGTTTCTGTCGTTGCCGTGCTGTCCGTTCAACGACGCATTAATGACGCTTGCAGATCTAATTTCGTTCAGCCAAACCACAGGAATCCGCGGTACGTATACCGAGATCCACTTAGTGTGCATAATGTCGGCATGCTCAAGGCGCGGTGAGCGTGTGTGAGAAATTATTGAGAACAGCGCACAAAGCGCGTGCAGAAGACCTGCACTCTCGGTATACAAATCGGTCTATCCCGGAGAAAAGTCACGTGGGTGTCAGGATGTGCAGCGGTTGCCCGAAGAAAGATGAAACACTTTTTTCTTTGCTTTTTTTGTAACGGATAAACTTGCGCTGCTATTCGCCCGAAGGGGTGAGTTCGACTCCCTCGATATACGCGTTGAAATGCAAGAACATCATTGTATTCGTACATTCACGTGCACGGTGAATAACCCTTGCGTCAGAAATTATATTCACTCTGCATGCCTCATTATCGTACCAGGATTTTCGCTCACAAACGATACGGTAAGCTTATACGCCTACGCGTGCGTTGAAACATTGAACAGCCAGAGACGTTCACGTTTCCTTCTTTCCTGACCACCTCTCTCTGTCATCTATCTATTTTGCTTTCTCATCCTCCTGGCGTAGGGTCGCCAACCAGACACACTTGTGGTGCTCCTCCCTGCCTTCTGCCTTTCTGTTTCTCTCCTTACATACGTGCGCCTACGCGTTACTTATTTAGTTATCGTCAAGAAAGAGAACAATTTAGTCGGGGCGTCATTCCCACGGTTTCGTACGACGTACCCGATATAGACGAGCGGCGGCCTTCCACTTGGAATGTCGTACGATCTATAAAAACAAAGTCTTCCACGGCCTCCCCAACCACTGCTGTACTCTGTATATCGATAAACGCCTCATTGCCACAACGTCGCTAGTCGCTGATTACATAGTTGCGGCAACGCGTTAAAGTGGTGAAGCCTATTAACTTCCGAGCTCCCGTATTTCGGTTAATAATGGTTCCAATTAAAATTCTCTACGCGTGATGTTTGATGCGCATATCCTGGCTCAGCTGACAACCGATAATCAGCGTTTCACAAACGCGATCAGCTAAGTGGTTCAAGTAGTTAACGAAGATATCCCTCCTTGTTAAACCGTCTAGTGGTCAGCGTTTAAACAACCTTCTCAGGAATTGAAAGCCCGTCATTCGAACACTAGTGCCAGGAGGAGCAACACTTTACTTTCTTTTTTTTCCGTAATCGCTTGGAGGCTTAAAAGTGGATCGCTCGATCTAAATTACACCTCTGAAAACGGAATGCTTTAATCTGTTCCTTGTTTCTTTCATAGTTTCTGGTTTTTCTTTCATTTTTGTTTTTATGTGAGATAGACTATATAGCTGTGGAGCAGTATTCAAGAAATTGTACCAGGCAATTTATAGCCATCTCCTTCTTCTGCTTTTTTTTTACTTGTTCAAGCACGTTAAAGGTGTATGTGTCAGACGTAATTATACGTTAAAAAAAGTTCAGCAACAGTTGCACTGCAATAGACACCTCATAGCCGAATAACCTCAAATCGCTTCAAGTGCGTCTTTATTTTTTGCTCTTCTTTTACTTTCACGAGGCTCTATGTTGATAGGATTGTTTACGGTCAGATCGTGAGCATTCAGAATTTTCGTTACTACCTTTTGCTCTCGCACGACGTCCCTCCGTATAAAACGAAGTTGTGAAAAGCGCGGGAAACGAGGGCCCCCGCGAAAGGTAAACGTGGCGCGCTTTCGAAATTGAGACGTTCTCTTGAAACTCGCGCAGTGTAGCCGTCAATTACACGCGCATGCGCTTGTCCCGAAAATACAGCGCGCACGTTTAATACAACAATCAGCCGAATACCCAGGTGTTTCGCCAGCGTGGCACGCATGCCGCGGCTTGAAGTCGTCTCGATCGGCTCGTTAATTCCTCATCTTCATCAAGGGCCGGCATTCCAGGCTTCGTTGCGCAATACGGATCCAATCAAGAAGTACCTTGTAAGAACAGGCCGAACAAACTTTAAAAGTGGCAGCGCAGACAGGTACACGCGTTTTCTCTATTCTTCGGCTGCGTCTATACTTTTTTTCGTTCTCGAGTTCTTTGCAAATTAATAAAATATATCTAGGCACTCGCTCATTATAGCGCCGAACCACCTTTCTTCGTGAACATTGATTATCGGCATCCCGAAATCGGTAATTACAGCTAAGCCGTTTTCGTCATGGCTGCATGGTCTATCAAAGCACCCCTAATTGCAAAATGCATCGTCTGGCGTAGAGAACGTATAGTGCAAGGCCTCATGCAAAACTAGTGAAGTATAGAGGGTCTCAGCTTAGAATGAATCCAAAACAAACGATGTCACTGAAAACAAGCGTTTATAAGTCAAAAGCAAGCAGTCTAAACGAACCTTGAAAGGTTAAGTGCGTTCTCAGAACAAAAGCAAAGGGCATAATTT
The DNA here is from genome assembly GCF_043290135.1 of Rhipicephalus microplus. Classification (NCBI taxonomy): domain Eukaryota; kingdom Metazoa; phylum Arthropoda; class Arachnida; order Ixodida; family Ixodidae; genus Rhipicephalus; species Rhipicephalus microplus. Next base: position 69,211,281 of record NC_134702.1, on the reverse strand, counting down.
TTCGAAGTAACCAAGAAAGTGAACGTCTGCAATTTGACTTGGGACTAAATTGCCTGGCAGAGCTAAGTTGTATGCGTATGGAAGAGGGTAACCCAGAAGCAGAAGTAATCCCCGTTGCGCGGTTATTAATGAAGTAATTATTCAGGACGTCATTTGTGGCGTCCGAATAAATTGAATCTGCGCGAAACGTGCGTTGACGAGACGCAACAAGCGCGAATATTGCCATTATCTTTTCGTTTTACGTCTTTCTTTTATCTTTTTTTTTGGGCGTTAGCGACTTCGTGGTGTTCGTATTTTTGTTATACCGTAGCTTATTAATCAATTAGGCACACTGTCGCGGTTGGATGCAAATCATCCTCTTCCAGCAAATATGGGAATTTGCAGGCTCAGACATTAGTGTCATTGTAGTTTCCCGAACTCAGTTGTATCACGGCGCTGTGCGGGTGACGTAATTACGGTGCACTTTCGGCTTGCGGCCGATACTCGCGTACGAAGCCTGAATGGGTTCGATTGGTTACGAGTGAAATCCAACACGAGTCGTCAGTCTTCTCGAGACATCGCGCTGGCCTAGAAGTACCTACTGTTCGTCGAGAGACTGTGACAGCCCTCGACGCTGAAGGAGTTATTTATCAGGCGTCGCTAACGAGAACCCTTCATGTGTATAGCGAAAATGGAGTTTTGTGTTTGTAAGCGAGAGGCCTAACCTAGTGTAAAAAAAGAAGAAAATCAACGCCACCACGTTTCACGTGTCATCATTGATTGGTCGCTTCGGAACGCTCTAGAGCGCTCTCCTGTCAGAGAGAGAGGTTGAGAAACAAAAAAGATGCAACTTCTCTCTTAGCAGAGCGCTCTGAAGTGCTCCGACTTGTGTGACGTTAGCGCTGCTTATTTGCATAGAGCCCCATAATGTGAAGTCATGTGTAACTAACGCGAGTGCGTCCATTCTGGTAGCGGCCTGTCCTTGATACCGCTACGCGGAAGACATTGATAGGCCCTTACACTCTAAGAAAAAAAGAAAGGATATGTGTGGCTTCCTTTGGGGAGTATGGCTTGCCACGAATATGACTCTTCTTAAAAAGGCACGTCAGTGCTCTTCTAGGAGTAATTATACTCTCTTCTGAGAGTCGTGTGACATACAAAAGGGTCAAGTGCCTCTTTGAAGAGAGTCATATATATGGCAAGCGAGGACTCCCTAAGGGGAATATTTTTTTTTTTCTGCGAGTGTAAAGTCGATTACAACGCAAGAATGAACTTGAGAACAAGCTCCGCCTCCAAAACGGTAGTGTGCCGGCCCAGCATCCTTGTACATGCTAGGCGATTTCCATTGTAATCGCCCGCATTGTGTCTCTACTGATTCGATTACTGCGCGTATTAATAACGATAAAGGTCATTCTCCCCACTTAAAGTAATCACGCTTCACCGATCGGTGCCGTGCGAATATATGCTGCAGGTTGCCGGACGATTCGTGAAAGCCAGTGACGTAACCACAATTCTGTATGGCAAAGTCACTCTAAGTTCGAATAGTCACGTGACGTCACGCAGTTGAGCCAGTGCTGTTCGGTGCGGCGTTTATGCAAAATTTCGTCTGTGCGGAACTGTCGTCTGTGCGGAACTGTTTCGTCTGTGCGGAACTAAGAGGGGAGCTTATATATATATATATATATATATATATATATATATATATATATATATATATATATATATATATATATATATATATATATATATATATATATATATATATACATACATATAGCTGTAGAAAAAGTGGTCGACAAACGTGCGAAAAAAACACTAGTTTTACTAACGTTTCGGCAGGTGGGCCTACCTTCGTCGGAGTGAAGGCAGGCCCACCTTATATATATATATCTATATATATATATATATATATAGATATATATATATATATATATATATATATATATATATATATATATATATATATATATATATATATATATATATATATATATAGGTTTTAGCCGACTTTGTAAGGATAATCAGTATAACTAGGCTTAATGGTATCTCTTGATTGATTGATATGTGAGGTTTTACGTCCCAAAACCACCACATGATTATGAGAGACGCCGTAGTGGAGGGCTCCGGAAATTTTGACCACCTGGGGTTCTTTAACGTGCACCCAGATCTGAACACACGGGCTTACAACATTTCCGCCTTAATGGTATCTCTGTGTACTTTAAACAGGTTCTTTCTTTCTTTCCTTCCTTCTTTCTTTCTTTCTTTCTTTCTTTTTTTTTCTGTCATGCCATGTTTTCCTGCGCCTTCCTTCTTTGTTTCTTTCCCTCAAAAGGTGAGAAGAGTGTACGCAACTATAATATTATTTATATTATTCAGGCTTCTGGCTACTCTTTCAATAAAAGCCTCCACTCATCATCGTTTAAATCTGTAGAAAAACACATGTAGACGCATAAGCCGACTCGTTCTTTTACACAGAGGTGAACTCATTAAAAATGGATGGTCCGGCAGATATTCTACGTTTCCATTCAATCCCATTACGCGCTGGGATATTTATGTACTGTGTTAGGCTTTGCCTCTCACTAAGATCTTTCAGCGATGCGTTATTGGTGTTGCCAAAGTTAATTATCGCTGGAGGTTGTTTTTTTGCAAGTTTTTATATGCTTCTGATTATCTGACAATTTGAGAACTAGTTGACTACTTATTTGAACGTTTATTTGAAGCAGGATATGCAGTTCTTGCGTAGATCTTCATGATTGTTTATGGTTTGTTCCTGGTGTGCCGACACTTAAGCCGCCATAATAAGCAATTGCCTTTTTTTTTCTTCGAAGATGAGCATCATTTTTGAGAACTTTTATGAACGAATGAAGTATACGCTCTCTTTAATTGGGTAGGCATATTAAATGAAATTCTAATGAAAAACTCACTATCATATGCCTGCACCTCAATTAGTATGACGAGGAAGCCACTATACTCGAAAAATTAACTTCGTCGTCAAAGAGTGCCGATCTCTCATTCTTGTACTTTCTCTTGCGAACAGCCTGCTCAGTTTTAATCTCGCGGCGAGCTCTTCGATTCCGCGTCCGGCACTGTATTATACGCTGTAGTACCATTGTTCAATATGATATTCGTTTTTTATTCCCCGCTCATTATGATTTTATGATCAACCACTTTCGTGACTTTTCTTCTTTTTTTTTCGCTCGAGGTGGAGCGGGAGTAAAATTACTTTTCTCCTATGAATGTTTTGTGCGGTTTAACGCTTCTTTTTTGAAGCACTACGCGTCCAAATGTGTTTTACACGTTTGATGGATTGATATGTGGTGTTTAACGTACCAAAACAAAAGCATGATTATGAGAGACGCCTTTGTGGAAGGCTCCGGAAAATTTGACCACTTGGGGTTCTTTAACCTGCACCCATGGTCTGAGCACACGGGCTTACCTCATTTTCGCCTCCATCAAAAATGCAATCGCCGCAGCCGGGATTCGATCGCGCGACCTGCGGGTCAGCAGCCGAGTACCACAGCCACTAGACCACCGCGGTGGAGCCTTAAATACCTTTGCATGGATTGCAGACATCTTTTATTCAATTGTTTTACTGATTTATTGATTGATTTGATTTGAATTGCTGGTGATCTCACCAATAGCAAGATTCTGCACAATATCAAGAATCGTGTCGCGTTGTGGCACGTTACGGGAAAAAATGCAATGGCAACGTATGCAGATGTCACTGAAGTTCCAGAACAATTATGCACTTTGTTCAACATGGTAAGTCGTTTGTTGTTTTAACACATTTGACAACAGAGACCGCATGTGCTTACTGATCTATAGGCGAACTTAAGCTATGGTATAAACGCGGGTACTCAAATACAATCAATTTATTAATCAAAAATTGGTTTATCGGTATGTGGTGCAGCCCCGCTATATCTATTGCAGGACTGGGGAGAGACATCATACATCACTTGCTAAGAAAATGTGATGAAATGGCATCGCACGAACACCGCCGTTCAAAGAATTCCTGTTTATTGTCGAGGGCGAAAAGCGTGCTTGAACTTTCGCTGAGTCATAGCTTATCAAAGCGATATTTACACCACGTGCACTACTATGCGTCATGTTACAAGCACAGGACAAGGTCGTCTTGAGTCATCAACGCATCTATTCTATGACATATGAAAATAATAATAATAATAATATATATATATATATATATATATATATATATATATATATATATATATATATATATATATATTTGTGCGTGTGTGTGTGTGTGTGTGTGTGTGTAGTATATCTGTGAAAGCAAGTATTGAGATTTAGTTTGTCAGATGTGTAATAGTTGTTCGCTCTCTTTGCAGCACAAACGCCTGCCTGATCCAGATGAAAGTGCTCTACTGACCAGTCCTCTCCTTTCTCCATTCGTGAGTGCGTATTCATGAACATTCACTCGTGTTAGGTATTGTTACTCCTTTCGTACGTGACGGCAAAAGTTTGCGCGAGGTTTGCGTCATCACACACATTTTTCCACTTTTCAGTGATACCCACTCAACGCGACAACTGATAAGCCGTGTATACTCGCATTCGTGAGAAGGGGAGAGGTCGATCATGCCGTACTAATTGATTGAGCGGGTGTTCTTTGTTTGGTGGGGCGTATACGTCGCGATTTTTGGTCGCTAAAGCGAAGGTGCGCGACTTTTACAAGTGATGTGAGAAGATGGTAGTTATAGTGTGAGAACAAAACGACGACACAGAGACAAGTAGGATACGAAGGACACTTCTTGTGTCTGTGTCGTCCTTTTGTTCTCGCGCTATAACTATCGTCATGTCATACCAACTAGCCCAAGCTGCCAGACTTCTATGATTTGAGAATTGATTGATATGTGGGGTTTAACGTGCCAAAACCACCATATGATTATGAGAGACGCCGTAGTGGAGGGCTCTGGAGATTTCGACCACCTGGGGTTCTTTAACGTGCACCCAAATCTGAGCGCACGGAGCTACAACATTTCCGCCTCCATCGGAAATGCAGCCGCCGCAGCCGGGATTCGAACCCGTCAGCAGCCCAGTACCTTACCCACTAGACCACCGCGGCGGGGCAGTATGATTTGAGAAGTTAGCACGTGTGAGAGCATGAGGCGATTGCTTAATCCTTTCACGAACACTCGTATATAGAGCTAGCGTTAGACGACGGGCCCGCTTATAAGCGGTACAGTTCGTGTATAAGTGGTGCATGTAAGCAGAAAGCGCGCTAAAAACTGCGTAAGGTTTCGGGGGATGGTAATGATAAGAAGGCATGAAGCTGTAGTAACGTCCGTTAGTCAGCGCCTTCTTGAGTAAGTTCTCTTCGTTTTCTTTTTTCAAACGCGCAGCTTACTTTGATCGCGAATGAGCACGTGGGCCCGTCGCGACATTCTGCGTTAGCCCCGGTAACTATGCATCTCGCGAAACGGCCTCTGAAATGGCGGGCGCAGCATGACAAGCCGCGAGCGTCCCATCTCGGAGGCCATGCTCATGGTGCTCAAATCAGCCAACGACCGTGAATTTGAGAATATTGCTTCATCGGTTGAGAGAAGAGGGAGCGATTTTCAGTTAATGTGGATGATTCGTTGTTAATTACGGACCGCGTACTGAGGCACCATTTCTGACTGGCATGTTCTCAGGAAGTTCGACTATACCGATCGGCATCGTTTTTCTAACGGGCTCAATTTGTGTTGCAAGGTCTCTTTATCAGACTTGTGGACAACTGAGCTTTTCAGTTACACGAGATATTTGTGCTATGCATACCGTGCTTCCAATGTATACTTTCAGGTGGTGGTGGGCGCGTATGCGTATGACGTGAAAGGGAAGCAATAAAATATAATGATAAATATTAAGCAGAGCTGGGTTTGCGTTTACAATAAGACGCTTTCAAACGTTTCGGACGCACTGCCAGAATTAAAGATATATATATATATATATATATATATATATATATATATATATATATATATATATATATATATATATATATATATATATATATATATATATATATATATATATATATATATATATATATTCACCGTAATTTCTCGCGCATTTGGCGGGCACCCCCAGTTTAGTTCGATGCCATCTCTTTTCTTTTCGTCTGTGATCGAGGGAGAAATTACAGAGCAGGCTTAACTATGTAGCGAACAAATTGATATATATATAGGTAATAGGATACTGCCAAAAGAAACTACAATAAAAATTGATTGTTCTTACGATACATTCCCGAAAAGTAAGCTTGCTATTTCGTTATCGAATAAAAAAAGAAGTTCAAGAAAGGCTAAGCATTTTAACGACTAAACTATGCGCGTTGCAGTCAGCAACGCCCTGCCATTGATTTTTCTAGTTTATTTTTACTCAATTTAATTTAAAACGTAGACATTGATTGCCGAAATGCTAATATTTTTATACGTAAACCACTTGCGCCTTCTCTTTTTGATTTTTAGGCACTCTTGTGATAGCCACGTAAACCAAGTACTATATATGGTTTCCCATAGCTATACTTATTGCTTAAAACGAAAACAGAAAAGAACCTAGCCCATATTCGTTCAGTATGCCACAGCGTCATCTTTGGGTAATTCACACTTTCAGCATTACTAAGACTTGCGCGAAACCCGTAAAGACGTGCACCTTAGCCCGAGCTTTAAATTTATGCAGGATGTATTGGTATATTCCTTAGCGGGTCGCGCAGAACCTCGAATAAGCTATTAGTGCACTCTTTCACAGTTTCAGCGAAGAAGCTGTATAGACGCTCCGATTTCCGCCTTTCGCGAACGCGCAGTGATGAGAGGTCCCATTACATATAACTCGTGCTGGCAAGTAATGAAACACGTGAATTGGAACACCGTCTCGAATTTCCGCCGTGCGCACGGTCGCTCGTTTCGTAAGAACACCCCGGCTAGATAATCGAGTGACCTCGCATTGAAATGCTCATATATTTCGTGTTGTGCCTTTCTTTTTCCTGTTGTCTTAAGGCGTGTAATTTATAAGTATGAATAGGTGACAACTAGACTGCCTTACCGTTTCTCTCTCTCTCACACACACATACACGCACATTTCGCTTTTCTGTATCCTGAGAATCTCACCCTCGATCTGGCGGTCTTTTCCACTCTAAGGTTCAGACGGACGGATGGACGGACGGATCGGCGGACGGACAGACAGACAGACAGACAGACAGACAGGCAAACAGACAGACGGACGGACGGACAGACAGACAGACAGACAGACAGACAGACAGACAGACGGACGGACGGACAGACAGACAGACAGACAGACAGACAGACAGACAGACAGACAGACAGGCAGGCAGGCAGGCAGGCAGGCAGGCAGGCAGACGGACGGACGGACGGATGGACGGACGAACGGGCGGGCGGGCGGGCGGACGGACAAACGGGCGGGCGGAAGGGTGGACAGACGCACGGACAGACAGACAGACGGACATACGGACGGGCGGACAGGCGGACAGACAGACAGACAGGCGGACAGACAGACAGACAGACAAACAGACAGACAGACAGACAGACAGACAGACAGACAGACAGACAGACAGACAGACAGACAGACAGACGGGCAGACGGGCGGGCGAACAAGCAAGCGGGCGGGCGGGCGGGCGGGCGGGCGGAAGGGTGGACAGACGCACGGACAGACGGAAGGACGGACAGGTGGACAGACAGATAGACATTGTTATATTTCATTTTCATTTCATTTCACTTTATTTTCAATTCCAAAATGATACATCGAAAAACTGTTTGGACCCATAGCCAAATGCTAGAATAGGGTCCAATGATGCAATACAAAATGGCACAGTATTCAAACGATAGCACAAAGCAACAATAGCACATGTAGCAAAACAATAGAACAAGGCATTGAACCTGGATACAAGATGATAAACATTGCGGATATAGTAAAGAAGGTTAGGCATTGTACAGACATATATATTCAGATATTCGAACTTGGGTAAGATAACAGAAACATGTGATTTTTATACACAAACAAAAGAAAGGCAATGAGTAATAACAACTACGCAGTAAACTTTCACTGCACGTAGTGGTACTTATATACAAGGATTGAACGATTTTGTTAGTATTAAGGGGGTTACAGAGACACATTAAGGATATGTGTATGCCCATAATAACGCACCTATCAACGCAAGAGGATCTCATTAAAACTAAACTACATTCAATAGTGACAATACATGTATACTTTCGTATATTATGCCGTAAGTGCCCGCGCAAACTCTCACGAACGGAAGCGCGCATGCACACATACATACGTATGCATGCTCGTGCACACACATGCACTTAATGTCAGTGATAAGCCTATTAGGTGGTCGTTACCAAACCGCGGAATCCTTTAAAAAGGCGAAAGGATTGTTGCTGCGGTGAAGCTGACGACACCGATATTGCGCCAGCTGTGCTGCCCTTCTGTGGCTGGTGGCGAGATGGAACGAAATTCGCGAGATACGGAGGCAAGAATCCGCCGATTGAGCAAATTCCGTTTTTGCGTTTGTTTCCGCACTCCCTTCGATAACACTCCAAAACCCGTACGTGCTCCGCATATATATCTCTCCGGGCAGCAGCAGGAGCTGCTGCTTTTGGGGAACTGACAATATACTCATAGAGAGGGAAGGCACCCAAGAAGCAAAAGTGCGGCAGTTTCCTAACCAAGCCAATTTCGCAGCCGTCACTTCGTTTCTAATCTCGCCACGGGCGAGTCGTCGTCATTTTGGGCCCTTTGGCTTGCACTAGCTGTCGCACCATTAAGCGCCACCCTTTCTCATTTTCATTTGCTTCGCTTGCTCATGACTCTAGCTTTCCCGCGCTTACTTTACAGAGAAACTATCAATTTTTCAGGTCACAGAAAAAGGCGCCGAGCCATGAAAGGGCGATAAGGAATAGCGGGAATACTTCCGCTATTTACGTTCCTGTCTTTCGTCTTTTAATCACGGGATCTCTCTTCGCGAGCATACATATACGTATAGCGCCCGCACTTGAAGTTATTATACACGCTATGAGCTTCTGGTCACGTTTGTATATTGGTCCACCAGTGTGACTTTTAGCACTCTGCCTTCTCCCATCCACCACTCACCTATTAATCCTTTGAGAGTGTGAGCGCGATGTCTTCGCGTTCAAAGTAAATACCGTCACAAGCAGTTTGCACTGAGAGAGCCTTTGTTTTTCGTTTCTGTGCAGTGATTAGACGTTTTGCTCTGATGCTGCGTTCCTTTGACGCTCGCATCTTCTCCACAAATCAGAAGACTTATGAATAAACTTAAAACTTCAGTGACAAACTGTGATGTTGGTATGCGCTATTTGGTGAAACGTTGCTGTTGCTTTTTTCGTTTCCTTCTTTTAATTCGTTCATCTCTTTCCCCGACTTGCGGGGTAGCAAACCAGACGCTAATCTGGTTGACCTCCCTGCCTTTTCTCACCTTCCATCTCTCGCAATCCCACGAAACCCCTTTCATTCCACTTACTGGTTTTCTCGTCGCACGCTTTGGCGCTTCAGCGAGACATCACGCCGAGCCTATAACAACTTGTCGGCACTCTTAGCGCGCGTCACTGCGTTGGCTATCGAAGCACGTACGTCATCACCGTCGTCACAGAGCCCAGGCACAGCGGAGCGGTACATCGATGCACTCATCAGGTTGTTGCAGTTTGACCCGTCCCTTTCCATTGCGCGAGCTTCTCCTGTCGGAGGGACCCGGTCCCGGCGCCGTGTACGTGATACTTGAACCAAGTCAGGCACCGCTTGTGCTCCCGTTCTTTTCACCCGCTTCCTACAGTGTTCACTTATATGCGATGTTTTGAGCAGCCGCTATCGTGTGTGTCTAAGGTGATGCGAGAAGGGAAGGGCGGAGGCACTTCTCCGAGCCATCTTCTTCTCAGGATGTTGCTGTCGTCAATCGCAGCGACAATTTGATTAGGACGAACGTGCTTCCCTTGCTCTGTGCTCCATGCCATCAGCACGCGACTTTGTCAGAGGAAAATTGAGAGAAGGGGTTAGAGAACACCATCCGTTTTCGCTGCCTCTGTAGCCTCTTTCAGCCGTGATCCCTTTCATATCCTGCTCCCTTCATCTGTTCCCATTCTCTTGGGCGTGCCTCCGCTTACCCTTAGCGCTCCTTCAATACACGTACCGTTTCTCCATCCAGTGACCTTTCCTCCTCCATACTCTCTCTTCAGCTTCCCATTACTTCATCCTTACGCGTTCCCCTCCCCCTTCTATCTCCCTCTCCTATCTAACCGTAACGCCTTGTCCTATCCCGTTCTCTCGCGCGTTCCTTGTTTGCTTCGCTCTCGGTATCTTCCCACTCACCCTTTTTTCTCTGCATCCTTCTCTCTGAGTCGCCTGTCGCGTTTTTCGTGCTTGTTCTTCTTTTCCTTCCTCGTATCGACCTGTGTACAGTGCCTTCATTCCTCTCTCGGCGACCTCTCTACCTCTGCTCCCGCGTCTCTTTTGTCCCAACGGCCATCTTGAGTGCGTCGAACTAAGTCGACCGCCCGGCCAGAGACCCCCCGCACGGGCGGTCGCCTGGCGTTTTTGGGAGTACTGGGAGGAAGAGGAGCAATGGCCCTCAAAGGCTTCGTGCTCTCTTGGGCGCCCGTCGGTCTGCGTCGCCTGTGACGCATGCTGCTTCGCTCCTCGCTGACACAACGAAGCACCCTTCCAGGGGTGTAGCCAAGGAGGATTAGGGAGGGAAGGCGGGCTTCATTGTTCTCCACAATTCTTTAAGTTTACTTGCACACACACACACACACACACACACACACACACACACACACACACACACACACACACACACACACACACACACACACACACACACACACACACATATATATATATATATATATATATATATTCTTCGATATAAAAATTCTTTGATATATATATATATATATATATCAAAGAATTTTTTCGACACAACTTAGCGGTTCTCTTAATTTTATTTCCAACTGTTTCAAACGGTGGGCCGGTCTTCGTCATAGTTTGCAAGCAAAAGGTATATATATGTATATATATTAAGGAAAGAAGCCTATACTTAAGGGCTCGTTTTTCCGTGTGTGACACAATATTAATGAGATCTAACAGACAACAATGTCAAGGAAAGTATAGGGAAAGCTATTATACCTTAAATGTGAAGAAAGAAAAGTGGATGAAAAGACAACTCGCCGTGGGCAGCAACTGAACCTACAGCCTTCTAATAACGCAGATTCGAAGGTCGCAGGTTCGGTTGCTGCCCACGGAAAGTTATCGTTTCACCCACTTTTATTTGTTCACATATACATTACAATTCAGTTCAATAACTTCCCTTATACTTTCCTTGGCATTATTGCATGATAGGTCTTTATATATATATATATATATATATATATATTTATATTTATATATATATATATATATATATATATATATATATATATATATATATATAGTGGGAGTAATAATTCAATGGGCCAGTTAGTCTTCGTGAAGGTATGAGATATGGCACAACGGGAGCGTTGTCAACAAGGACAAAAATTTCCCAACAGTTTCGGGAGGGGTCCTCCCTTCATCAGGAAAGGAGTTATACTCATCCCCTGATGAAGGGAGGACCCCTCCCGAAACTGTTGGGAAATAAATATATTTATCCTTGTTGACAACGCTCCCGTTGTGCCATATCTCATACCCTATATATATATATATATATATATATATATATATATATATATATATATTGCTTGTTGGGTGAGTCGGCACAGGCCAGCCATAACGGTATTTGGCGCAAACACTTGGCAAGAGGCACATGTCTACGTCCTTTCCTTTGTCTTTTCTCTGGTGCAAGCGCAAAATACCATTATGGCTATATTAGCTGCTTGCTCAATGTACGCCGACGCCTCCAGATTAGAAGAGATTAGAAAAGTCTACCGATAGAAGAGCACAAATATGTTTTATGCCCGAATTTACTTATCTATGTTGCATGCCGTAAAGACGAAATAGCTAAACTCAGGCTCCCGATGCTCGCTTTTGAATTGTAATTCCAGTAAGTCAATTAAAGACAGCCTGGTCATTTATATCCCTGGCACAAGTCATGAAAGTTTCACTGGCGAATAACTTCGTGACCTCTACGGAAATTTGCAGCGTGCCACGAACCTGAATGTGGCTGGCATAAATGTATACGAATCTGTTCATACTCATCCTCGGACTGCATTGTGCTCGATTACTTTGTTCCCATTTCTTTGAATACACTGCTGAGCCACTGTGTTTGTAGTGCAGGTAGGGGCATCTTTGAACAGCGGGACTAACGTTAGGCAACATTTCATTTGGTATTGTACAAGCGCGACAGTTTAGCGCAGGGGCACCATCGAGGGTTAGTGCTATACACAGTCTGCAACGCCGCTAGCATTCATCATGTGGACATTGGGAAAGATTTGGTAACTGCCAAAGTTCCGTTTGATTTTGCCGAGAAGAAGTTGCCTAGAATGCTATACGTCGTACCGACGTGTCGCACTCGCGTGCATTTGGAACGCCGCCTAGTGAGGAAAAAAAAAAACGTAATGCTGCAACACGCAGTATACTGTCGATGCTGCATTCACGGTATGCCGTGGTTGAGGCGTCCACAAGTCTACGAGATAGTCAATGTAGAAGAATCGACTTATGGGCTTGCTGGTAATACTTCTTGATGACCTTAAAAACATGCACCTCAAAAAAATCACGGCACGCGCAAGAGAATCAGTGCGCCTGTAGTAATAAATTTAAAAAAAAGTTTGCATTCAAGTCAGCGCTGTGATCTCTTCATCAGTGTACTCTTGTCCATGTCGTTTTAGGGGCGAAGCGCCTTATAGCGGCACCCGTTCGTTCCTGGTAGTCGTAGTAGTAGTCGTAGTGTGTAACCAGTCTTACATTTTGACCTCCAAGGTGGTACCGGTGAGAGATTTCTTCTGTGCGTTGTTGAACAATAAAAAATTCGCAGCGTGCGCTTTAACTAAAAGCCAAATTCTCCTGTCTCGCATTCCCCTTTAGCAGCCATTGGCATGTACATTGAGCACTATCTAACAAGAAAGGGTTGCTACGTTATACTCGCTGGGCGAAACCTCCTTAGTTTTAGAAAGGTTTAGCGAGCGTTGGGCCGCAGTGCTATGAATACAGTGAACTAGTATATACCATGAACTTGAGGTGGTTAAAGGTGGGAAGTAGACACGAAGCGCTAGCCGTGAGAAAGTGTGCGTGTGCCTCCTCTCGTTCAGTCCTTGGAATGTCCGCTGGATAGCGGTGCTTCTATATGAGGAATATATGATGAAAAGATGCTAGATGGTGGTACTCGAAGTGTTGAATAGATGGACGAACGGACACACAGACAGATGCGTGGACGGACTCACGGATGGCTGCACCGACGGATGGACGCATGGACGGACGCAGGGGCGGATGCATGGACGAACGCAGGGACGGACGCACAGATGGACGTGCGGACGCACGAACAGACGCACGCACGGACGGGCGAACAGACGCACGGAAAGTCACACAGACGGACGCATGAATGGACGGAAGCAAGAACGAATGGACGGACGGATGCTTCGCCCCACTCTCCATCATTCACTCCGTGGATATGCTGCCATATTTTGGCCCAGTGTTGACGATTTCCAAGGAGACAGTCACTATGGTCTCGCTCTTCTCATGACCCCTTTCCTGAACCTTTCTTCTTCGAAAATGCCTTTTCATTCATCCCTGTCCTTGTGGAGCTAGCTAGAGCTCACGGTGTCTTGAACGCACAATTAGATGTTCCCCTTACTAACACTCGTGGTATGAAAAATCTGTAAACAGGGGTTGTATCGGGCCGACGGTTCGCCAAGCGGACTTGTCTTCCTCAAGGCTAGAACAAAAGTGATTTCTTGGGCGCTGGCGTGTCTACGCTTCGTAGTGTCTCTTCCATCCTGATAGAGGATGGGGAGGGGCAACATCGGATAGCGGGTGTGAGAGAGCCTGCAGGGGTGGGTGCTGTGAAGTATTATATGAGTGAAGGAGAAACAGGTATTTCTTGAATAAAAAGAAAAAAGAAGAAAAAATAAGTTTTCTGCAGTTGTGTCTTCCCCGCAGTTGGTTGGCCGTAAAACCTGTTCACAGAGAACTTCTTTTCGGAGGGACGTACGGGGTGGACCTCGCCTCGGCTTCACTGCCGTCAGTCTATCAACACGTCTGACCTGGCTATCTCCTTAAACCGCACCTTGCGCTGCGTGACGACTCGCCCTGCTTCGATCCTGCCTGGCTGTTCCCGCCGCGTCCTCCATCACGCGAACACGGCGACTCCGAAACCGCACTGCGTACAGAGCGTCGGCTCATCCCACGTGTCCGGCCCGTCTTCAATCTCGCGCTCCCTCTTTATCGCGTACAGGTCTTATCGCGATCCCTCTTCGTGGCACGCCTCGTCGGTGCGCCTGTTATAATACGGGAAGTATACTGCCGCCCTGCCACCTTCGACGCCCGTCCGAGCCGACAGCGGCGGAAGCTTTTCTCTACCGCCGCCTGCCGTCGCTTCACGTCGACAGCTTCCCACAGTCTTACGACGTCAGCTAACCCTTTCAGGCTTCAGCGGGTCAATGGATCTTGCCTCGCGATCATCAACCAGCGTGTTATCTTATCGGATCGTTTTCTTGTGTGCTTGCCTATCTCTTTCACGGTGTTTTCTAGTCTATTTTTCATCACCTTACTATACTTAGTTTGTACATGAGTTCAATGCCTCCTTTACTAGATGCCCGCCGCGTGGGTCTGCGAACCCGGTTCCACACCCTCTTCCTCTTTGTGTTTTCTCCGCGGAAAGGCAACGAGCGCCGCGTGCGGCGAACGGCTGCAAAGGAGGTCACGTGATGCTGCCTCTGACATTGCCATCACACTGATTACCGTCTCGGAGGCGCTAGCAGCATCAGTGAACAGCATCATGCTGGCAGACGATCCTACATTCCCGCTGCCGCCGGAAGTGGGTAAAGCAACGAGCGCCGCCGCACAGAGTTTTGGTGAACTGTACGAACTGAAGGAACCGCCGCAGCAATGGAAAAGAGAGTGGCGTGACTGGCATCTAGTAAAGAAAGCACTGGTGTTCATTACAGCCAAGTTTTTTTTTTCCTCCTTCGTACAGACCGTTCACAAACAGCAATGTTCGTTTCTATAGCGAATTGCTAAAATAATTACAACGCGTATAGAGAACTGGTCTCAGAACATTTTCGTGCGCACATAGGTCTCGTACAAACTAAGTGATAGAACGAATATACCGGGGGATGGGGGGATAACATGATAAAAAGAAAGATACGAACATCTTTCCACTGCTGCTTTTCGTCCATGCGGTAATAAGCGTAACGCGGATGGAGATAATAAGAAAATGGTGAAGGAAATGCATGAAAAGCGAATGGGCGTTTTTGGCCGCCACCGCGGGAGTCCTCATCTTCGGTGGGGCTCAGGCCGGATCATCCCTTCTTGCGATGGCACGATGGCCACACCTTCGATTCCTCAGCGCGGTGCGTTATATATACGTTGCTGCGAGATGAGGCTCGTTTAACGAGAGCTCCATCTCCAGCTCCTGGGCCCGCCTCTTTAGCGCGAGATTGCCTTTTGCTTTCGTTTCGTCTATGTTTTGTTTTTCATCATATGCGCGCTATGTCGCTTCTTTCTGCTTCTTTCACTCTCTCAACATGCACCCGTCCAAACCAGTTTATTTTCATTTTTACGTGTTGTCGTCGTGCTCGTGTGGTTATAGGGGGGATGGAAGCGTGCGTCTGGACCGTGTGTGTGTGCGTGTGCGCGTGTGCGTGCGTGCGTGTGTGTGTGTGTGTGCGTGTGTGTGTGTGTGCGTGTGTGTTTCTCGCGGGTTCAAGTGCTCGTATGGTCAGGATGTAGAAAATAAAGAAAATTGTGTGTGTCTGTGCGTGACTGCGGGCGGGCGCGCGCTCGGGGTTTAGGATGATGAGATAATGAAGCGAGAGAGAGAAGAAAATATTTCTTATGTTCATTTATCCAATATGACAGGCACTGTATACGGATATTGCGCGACACCCCGTATGTGTCTCGTTTCCTATTACTATACCATAAGCAGGCAAAGAAAGCGCTCAAATCTCAAGCATTCATACAAGAATTTTATATTCCTTTCAGTCCGGTAGTCGGAGACTGGTAAGGAATCATCATGCATGGGCACACATAGACAGGTTTTACAAAATTTAAAAAATGACTTCTCAATTTCCATTTGGTCATATTTTTGCCTGAATGCTCGTGGGCTTAAACGCAATTCTTTTTGTCTTTTCCATCTTGCACCTGCCGTCACTACCACAATGACAGCTTCATTACCTGAGGTATTTACGTACAAGCTCGCTAAGGCGGAAGAAGACCTTCGGGGAAATTGGCATATAAGAGAAGAGTAGAAAAAGGCGTATGACAAGAATACAGTACAGACGCCTTCGGCAGTGTGTCGTCTTCTGTGTAATTTTTTTTTCAGACATGAACCAGCACCAATCTTGCCGTCAACATAATTTCGCTCAAGGAAACGCTATTGTTCCGTGAGGTTGCCTTCTGCACAAGTTTTCTATCATATTGTGTCCCGTGTGGCTCCGTGGTATGGAGTTCTTGTTCGCTAAAATCGTAGCGTTTGTGAATATCCGTGGAACAGCGTAAACGTGAGCAAGCCAGTCGGTAGTTACACCTGCCTGTACAGAGCTGAACCAGAAAAAACAACAACATTTATTTCTTATGTATAACAAAATCAAGTGCAGTCTAATGAATAAGGTGTAATAATAAAGTGCAGTTGTGTACATTGACGCTGGTGTCTGATTAGCAGCGGGAGAATAGCTGGTGTACAATCTATATCTATTCTATATGTCGTACCGTTCGCTAGCTAATTATAGTAACTGCATCTTTATTTGCGCGACATTGTCTCCTTGTGTGACATCACTAAGAGTTTCGCCGCAAGGCTGAAGCAATTGTACCATAATTTGAATAGTGTACGAAGCAAAAACATATTCCGTGTTTGTGAACAACGGTATGGGCGCCGTCAACCTACGGAGGTGCTTCTGGTGACGTTACGGCGCTTGGGCTTCGCTCAGACTAAAGTTAGTTACCGCTGTGCATGACCTCGGGAGAGAGAGAGAGAAGAAATGTAGGAAAGGTAGGGAGGTTAACTAGACTATGCGTCCAGTTTGCTACGCTACACATGGGGAGGTGAAGAGGGGGGTAAAAAAGAGAGAGAAGGATAGACACATGTCACATCACACACACACAATGCGGTGTTTCACAGGCGGTCCCTGAATGAAGTGGCTGTCAAGTATCTCAGGAGGGCTCGCGTGGCTTTCTGTGCTGATGTGCTGCGCGACCAGGCTCCTAAGATCTTTGCTTCATTAAATGGCCGGTCATCGAGTCTATTCAAGGCACACTGGAGAGTCCGGCGATCTTCATCCAATCGGGCACAGTGGCACAAGAGATGTTCAATAGTCTCTATACAGTTGCAGCTTTCACACATTGATTAATCTGCCATGCCAATGCGATGGCTGAATGACTTAGTAAACGCTACCCCAGTCCACAGCCGGCACAGCATTGTAGCGTCACGTCGAGAAATCTTGGATGGCAGTTGTTTCCGGAGTAATGACTTAAGGTTCATAGGGCGATGATTGGAGTCAAGTGGAGAATTCAAGTGCGCAAGCATGGCATTATGCGCGATGCGACGAAGTTCTCTAGCTGCGTCTACTCTTGACAAGGGTATTAACAGTGCGGGCGCTCCATCGTGGGCACATCGGGCAGCGTCGTTGGCGAGGTGGTTACTACTGATGCCACTCTGGCCCGGCAACCATTGTAAAACAATGTCGTGTCCTTGATCATGCAGCGGCTCGATGATCGCGTGACAACTAGCAAAGGCCTATAGCAGCTAGCTGCTTTAGTGTCTGATCTATCGCAACTGTACAAAAACGCTCGCGCAAGGAAACACGACCACCGCAGAGAGCAAAATGACCTTCCCACTGCTTATCGCTTCTTTAGGTATAAAGTAAGCGGCGAGAGTGCAACACGTGCTAAAGTATCAGCCGCCTGTTGATCTCCGTCGAAAGAAAGCGCGGCACAACAGTGCCCGTTCGATTGAAGTTTTGTCGTCATTGCCCGAGCGACGCAGCTCCGCTGCCGGCGTCCCTCCGTGCGCTTTCGTGTGACGTATATAGAAGGCCGGCGCGTCTTATCTCTCCTTGAGTCGCGACCGGCGATAACTCTCCCACGCTTTCACTCGAATACAGAACATACGAAGCGCTCAGTCATGTTATTGATTTGAGCTTTATGCGGAACACGACGGCATCGGCAACAGTGCGCCTCTTTTGTCTCTATAAGTTGATAACGCAATAGCAAAGACGTACTAACGTGGTTGTGTAGTTTGGTGGGGTGCCAGTATACGTCGCCACAAACGTCTGGTATAACTCGGCATTACCCTAACGCGATCGCAAATTCAGGCAGGCCCGAAGCACGTCGCGCGGACAAAATTATTCATTAAGCGCAGCGCGTTGCATGCCGTGCGTACCCGCATGCAGTGGAAGTGCATAATACCGTTCTTGCTCTAGCCGAGTCGTTATCATCGCGAATGCTTTGCTGTGTAATTAATTTGTCCCCAAGTATACCCGTAGAATATTCGGGACACAATGACGTCAATACGTGGTCTGCAGGGGAATCAGCGACGCCGAGCTGTGTACCGAAAAAAACACTCGCGCGAACTCGTACACGTGCAAAAATGCATATGCACGCCAGCAATCGATCACAGGCGGCTCGTGTGAACCAGGAAAAAAAAAACGTAACGGCATGAACGAAGAACCGCAAAGACTGTATCGTTAGCGCGCGATGACTTTGCCGCGATCCTCGGGGCGAGAGCAACTTCATGAATATTGGCTTTGATTGGTGGGAAAAGGTCACGTGGGCTTCTAGGCATACACGCGGTGGACTCAATAGCAAATGCACATGAACTGTTAACGAAAGAAGTTCCGTCCCCTGTGTTCTGTCAGAGCGCTCAAGCTATAACATTTCTGAGGTGTTTATACTTATCGTGCCGGGCTTATTAGCGATAAATGATCCGGCTCGTGTTTGTCTCTATTATTCTCGCAGATGTAAATGCCCGAGACCTATATGGCCTTTCGTAAAGCCCGTTATTCACACGTCACTGCAGAGCCGCCGCACTCGATTTTGCGTTCGCGTATCACGAGTGATTCATTACGACGTGTTTGTCGACGCCCAGCTCCATTTTACTTCTTGGAGTCTCTCCTCGAAACGTTTATATATTCACACCGCGGAGTTCTTTACATAAGTGCGGATATGTCACGCCTATACACGAGCATTAGTTTAATTACTCAGTAATTACGAGTTTAGTGCGCTTCGCTTTGCTTGCGTTTTTCGCCCATACTCTAGTCGTGTTCCCTCGTTATAAATTATCGCGTCGATCGTCTCTTTCGCCTGTGCCCCCGCGTTTCATTTGCACTATATTGCAATGCATTCATACCAAAAATTTGATTGATATGCGGGGTTTAACGTCCCAAAACCACCATATGATTATGAGAGACGCCGTAGTGGAGGGCTCCGGAAATTTCGACCACCTGGTTTTCTTTAACGTGCACCCAAATCGGAGCACACGGGCCTACAACATTCGTACCAAATAGCTCGGCTGTTCGTACTACTGTAGTATTCTGTCGTCTTCATCAAAGGCTGAGTTCATTCATCCTCCTCGGCATAAAGGACGAGACACTTCCTGAATTCCAATCTATATCCAACAATCGATGTCCGCGTCAGGCTAATTTTTTTAGGTTCAAAAGCTTCCGAGGTTTCCGCACCTTGACCTTCCGCATATGCATGGCGCATGAGCAGCGGATATGACACTTACCCATCAAGTTTGCTTTCATTGACATGTGCGGGCTCAGTTGAACAGTATCCGCTGCTTGCGTCAAATCTTTAGCACATTTGCGTGACGTCACTGCTCTCGGCTTTCTTCTTTTCTGATTTTGTAAGACTTGATGACTATAGCTTCTTTCGTTTTTATTCCTCGACCGAACTCGACCTATCGTTACTTGCGTCCATGCGTCTTTGGGTGTACTACGTTTGTGCGTGTTCCCTTACGTAAATAAGTGGTTATACCCGTGCTTGCTGAGCTGACATATTGCTATTGACACAGTAAATGACTTCAAGTTACGTGCGCTGGCCGATTCATATATATTTTCTCCGAATGGTTCGCGGCACACGTAAAAGTGTGACGGAGTGCACATGCCTGCAGCGACCCAGGCAGCTGAGCGTGACCTGCGCGGGAAACAAGAAAACGTGGTAGAGAAAAAAAGAAGGGGGTTTTCGGAACAGCATTTCGTCATAGCTGTTTTTCATTCTCGAGCACAAGTTCACCCCACCTACGTCGGTTTATTAAAAGTGCGTTTTTTTTTCAACTCTGTGTTACAATATAATTGGCTTCACGAGTCCATTTTGTTTGACGTCACTATTCGTCAGATGTTCAGTAGCGCTTTGGTGATTGATATGTTAGGTTTAACGTCCCGAAACCACCATATGATTATGAGAGACGCCGTAGTGGAGGGTTCCAGAAATTTCGACCACCTGGGATTCTTTAACGTGCACCCAAATCCGAGCACACGGGCCTACAACATTTCCGCCTCTATCAGAAATGCAGCCGCCGCAGCCGGGATTCAATCCCGCGACCTGCGGGTCAGTAGCCGAGTACCTTAGCCACTAGACCACCACGGTGGGGCTCAGCAGCGCTTTGACCGATTTGAGAGGCCACATTCTGTGGACTGACATATCTGTGTTGCCGCCCCATTTGTTTCTGTGCTCTTCAGTGTGAATATTTACGCCGATAACCTTACAACTTTCATTTTTTTTTTCTGTTTCCTGCCTACATTTTTTGGCTACCCGACTGCAACTGTGTTATTCGTCCCGTTTCCGAGCTTTCATTTTTTATTTACTTCGTGCGAAAGGTTATCATTCTCTGTCGCCTTTTTTATTTATTTATTTCATTTCTCATATTTCTCTAAAAATATCCAAAAAAATATCAAAGTATGCAGCATCGCTGGATGGCCTCTGTTCCCCCTCGGAGAATCGTAACTCGCCCGATGATTCATCTTAGATTTTTTTGCTTTCTCGGCTTTTAACGAATCTTTTCATTCACGCACACTTTCCTTCAATAACAAAGTCGCGCATTTCTCTGTTCTCTCCTTCTCACCTTATGCGCGTTTTGCCTTCACTTTTCTATTTCTAAATTATTTTTTTCTTTTGTTTTCTTTCTCATTCGTCTCCGAACGTGCTCCGTGCTTTGAAAGACCGATGATTTGGCGATTCTAAACGAAGCGTGTCACCCCCTCTCCAAGAGACGGCTTTGTTTTGCAGTTCAATGCCCGTTTTCTGACCCTCTGTTTTGTTGACACTTCCTGGCTTCCTCGCTTTTCGTTCTTGCTTCTCTATTGTTTCAAATCCCGTCGTCAGCGATTTCTTTTCCCCCTCGCAGGCTTCTTTCGAGGTGAGTTTCTTGCGGGCTTTCAGAAAAAACGGAAGATATAGGTCCTATAGCGAATGCGTCGCCAGAAGGAGGCCCGTTGGTGTGCGTGCATCATTGACAAACGGCCCGGATTTCATCTTCTCGAGGATGATTTGTGCGTATAGCTCCTGGAGGGGATAGGGAAGTAGCCATAGGCACCGTTTCAGTTTGTATTTACTCGGCCATGGAGGCGCGCCTCGAAGAACCTCGGAAAGTTGAGTCACGAGCCACTTCGGAATGTCTATGAGACTTGTCGTGGAACTATAAGCTCGTGAGTCGATTTTCGGAAAGACAATGGTATTATGCGCGCCGTGATTTATCGTTCGGGTTGGTGTCGTGCGAGAAAAGCTAAGCACGTCTCGGAAACAAAGTTAAAACAGTGAGATAAAAAAAGTAAGACAAACGATTGGTATTCTGGTTGAGATTAAGATAATGTATTGTAGCTTGTCCTGCTGTGTGGTTATTGAGGCTAAACTTTATTGTGTTGTTTTAGTCGAGAGATATAGTTATTGGTTAAATTAAATTGGGGCTCCCACGCAAACTTCGCGGTGTGTTACGAGTGTGATATTGAGTTTAGAGTGAGTCCTTGGAAGTTTGTTTCAACCCTATAGTTTGTTTTTTTTTTCACTGTTACTTTGTTAAGAGTGTCTACACAGCGTCAGTCAGTCTAATCGGCTTTGTCAGCAACGAAGCCACCGAGCTGCTGTACACTTGCGATGAATTATGAAAAGTACTTGAAGCTGGCTTCGTAACCTGCTGCATATTTTGAGTCGTTTTGCGTCTCTTCTGTGCCCCCGATGTGTCATAGAGTTTTCTAAAATTAATATAAAGGGTACTCTGGCGCTGCGATCGTTCATAGACCATGGGAATGATGGATACATGTATTTGTCAATAGCCTCCGTACTTGCGAGCGGGGAATCGCACTTGTCGCTACGTTTATTCAGTGTTCCGGTTTTTTTTTTTTCGAAGGAAAAGACAAACCTTTTTGAACTTCGTGACCCGATTTGAAAAGGTAAGCCCATTGAGTTTCATACAATAATATCCAGAGGGGAATCTGGCGCTATAGTGTCTACGTGGGCTCCTTCAGCGGCGCTTGTACCCCCATGGTAATTATGGGAAGTACAGGCTTCGGATCTGCTTCGGATGGATCACGTTCTTGAGATTCGTGACGCTTGTTTGCCGAGTGTAAAACAAAGTGATATGAAGTTATGGATATTTGAAACTTGCTTCATTTTCTTGTACGTAAACCTTCATTCAAAAGGTTGTTGTCGCTAGGTGGTAGAAGTAAAACCTGGACAAATTTAACCACCAGGGTATCCATTGCTCTGCCATTGCGTTCCAGATTTGGCATCAAAATGTTATGAATTATTATTTACGACATTTCACAACAGACATTCTTGCTTTGCCCTCGAAAGTACGCAATACATGTTTATGGAAATAACAGTACAGTATCAAGTACGAAACACTTATCGTTTCGTCTGCTGCGATGCCAGGTGCGTCTGTTCATGTGGTCACAGTGCGTCTACTTCGCGTCGCCGTCGTTTTGCAGTTCATTTCAACGAGTTTTGGCAAGATGCACTAACAACAAACGTGAACACGATGTAATATCCTGCACTGGCATGGGACGCTACATCTATGTGCAGCGGTGAGTGGACGACGCTTCGCTTAAAGTGTCAATTGAACGCGACTTATACAGCTACAGCGTTGCAGTGAATTGAGAAGCCTAGCAGTTTTCAGCTTCTTTGAACAACAAAGGCGCAGCTTCAGTCATTTGCACCCACCCCACTACCCCCTCTACGCGAAAAATGAAACTAAAACTGTAGAAGAAAAGTCAGTATACAGTTCACTGGCTAACGTGATCCAGTCCGAAGCCTGTAGTTCCCATGTTTCCCATGAGGGTACACGATCGCAGTGCCAAATTCCTCTCTAGGTACTATTGTATGAAACTCTATAGGTAAGCCTGAATGAATAAGGTGCCGCTTCTGTGCTGAATCGGCCACATCTGGCTGGCATTGATAAAATTGACGAGGCACTGCGTGAGATATGGACGCTACCTGGCAGTGCCTTCGGGAGACATGAATTTATGGAGAACCCGAGGCCAGTGCAGGATGGCAGTCACATATTGTCGACAGAGTGTCTTTTTTCGTGCACGGCCGCATTTTTACCGCAGCGTAAGAAACACCCACTTTTTAGTGCATATAGCGTCGCATTTTCAGCGCAGCGTTAGAAGCACTATGGTCCAGAAATAAAATATTCATGTATCTTCTAGTAAAAAGAAAACGCACACCGCCTAATACTTAGGTATTGATGTCTTAAAGAGTATTAGGTGCTGCGCCCTATATAAGCGTAACATTTGTTTTTTAATCGACAATGTTCACAAGGGCGGGCAGGCAGGCAGGCAGGCAGGCCAAAACGTCTGCGTTGAAGTATTCCAAGAAAGACCCGTCGCCTCTAAAAATAAATACATAAGTCTACGTAGAGTGGCTCGCGAATCATTGTTCTTGATTGCACCCATGTGTATACAATGCAATCGCGCCCGAGTTTTATAGAAAACTTTTTTACTTCGCCGCAAGCTATTTTTCCTTTAAACGTTGTTTTGCGAGAAACACTGATTTTCGTTCAAGAAAGATTGTGGATGTCGACTGTTTTCTGGCAATCGTGCGTTAACATGATCCTCACGGCTACCCGGACGTTCGTTTATTTTTTATTTTTTTATTTTTCTGTGTTCAGTAAAGTATTTTGCTTCGACTCATGCTCGCCATCCTTCTTCGCCAGAATCTTTGTTCAACTTGTTTCATTTGTTTGTGCGCAGTTCGCCTTCAAGTGTTCCTTACAGAAAACTGAACTCCGAGTCGAGTTTGTTTGAGTTCATTTCGTGTAAGTGCTTGTTTATTTCTTTGATGTTTGCCATACCAAGCTGTTCGCTAGCTTTTATCCCAATTCTCGTACATACAAAAAACATGTTTTTGTTTGCATCCATTTGGACTGCAGTGCGTCAAACGGTCGATTGGGCGCGAACAGAGAGACAACGAAATGAAGTAAGAAATGCGCAAAGTGAAATGTTCTGCCAGCTTGCACTCTGCTTTCAGATACCGTGCATGAAATGTTAGTTCGATTTCTCTATCGAATCATACTGCGCGTGAAACCGTTGTCTATTTCGCTCCGAGTGGAACGAAATGCGTGGAGAGTATTGAGAACACTCCACTCTCCGCTGGAGTGCCAGTGAAAAGGTTTCTTTCTTTCTTTCTTTCTTTCTTTCTTTCTTTCTTTCTTTCTTTCTTTCTTTCTTTCTTTCTTTCTTTCTTTCTTTCTTTCTTTCTTTCTTTCTTTTTTTCTTTCTTTAAGCTCGATCGCGTTCGTGTTCTTCGCGTTCTCGGACACGGGGGCATAGGCAGAATTTGCACGTCATCAGTTTCTTGAAGAAAGGGTTCAGGTCAAGCAGTTTATTCATGTTTGTGTATTTGCGCGCGTGCTTGTGTGCGTGTGCGTGTGTGTGTGTATGTGCGTGTGCGTGTGCGTGTGCGTGTGTGTGTGTGTGTGTGTGTGTGTGTGTGTGTGTGTGTGTGTGTGTGTGTGTGTGTGTGCAAGATTCACAATTGGCGGGGGCGGAGAAGGCCCGAATTCTACTGCCCTTGCCGGCCACGACAGTGATTGGACCACTCACAATATCTCGTCGATTGTACGAACAAACTTAAAAACGGCGCATTAATTGCCGAAATCACAAAAGCTCCATCGTTCGCCCACTCAATCTGCCTTCATTCGCTTGCATGGCTCGTTTCATTTGGGTTAGGCGGCATGCCCAATGCATTGCAACGAAGACAACTTGACAAGAGACCGCCCGCAGCTCTGAACAAGCGCTCCGTTTGCACGGAGACTTGGTATAGAGAGATTACGGGACAAAGCTCGTTTCAAGTGGCGTGCTTGCTTAAACATGCAAATTGAGCTGACGTCACGCCGAAACCAGTTCGCTTACTGCACATCGTTTCCCGTAATATTGCCTAAACCAGAACTCACGCGATGACGGCAGATCGTGTTAGAATAGAAAATTTCGCGACTGCTACCCACTATAAAATGGAAGTTCCCTGTATAGTTAGCAATGACTAGAACACATTCACTATATTCGACTAATGTATATTATTATGCACAAATGCTATGACTATTATGCTTGTTTCGTCCTCACACACGAAATCAACGCCGAGGATGAAACACTCACACTGCCACAGCTAAAGCCACAGCGAATCGACTAAGTAAAAACAAATCATCTCATTCATTTATTTTCTAGTCTTAGATGCCTCATCAAACGCAAAATTTAACCAGAAATAAAACTGAAGTCAAACTCATTTGACCATAAACGCAATTCATGTCGCCATAGGCACAAGTAGACCGCTTACTGTTTGTGTGCAATGTGTGTTTCTCATCTTCGAGCCATTTTAAGCTGATGATGGATATAACTCCAACTCAGGACAAGGGTGAAAGGCGTGCAAAAACGAGCGCTAACATGCAACTTTTTATTGTGCAGTTGGGATTGAGCGCTCGTCCCCATGCGGCTTTTAGGGGCGAAGCTCCTTAAAGCGGCACCCGTTCGTCCCTCGTCCTAGTATGATAGATGTTTTACGTTTTGACATGCTAGGTGGTGCCGGTCGGAGATTTCTTCTGTGCGTTGTTCAACAACGAAAAATTCGCAGCGTGCGCGTTAACTAAAAGCCGAATTCTCCTGTCTCTCATTCTCCATTAGCAGCCATTGGCATGTATATTGAGCACTATCTGACAAGAAATGGTTGCTACGTTATACTCGCTGGGCGTAACCTCCTTGGGTTTAGAAAGGTTTAGCGAGCGTTGAGCCGCAGTGCCATGAATAAAGTCAAGTATTATATACCATGAACTCGAAGTGGTGGTTAAAGGTGGGAAGTAGACACGAAGCGTAAGCCGTAAGAAAGTGTGCGTGTGCCACCTCTCGTTTAGTCCTTGGAATGTCCGCTACATGGCGGTGCTTCTATATGATGAATATGTGATGAAAAGATGCGAGATGATGGTACCAGGAGTGCTGACTAGATGGACGAACGGACACACAGACAGATGCATGGACGGACACACGGATGGCTGCACGGACGAATGGACGCATGGACGGATGCAGGGGCGGATGCATGGGCGAACGCAGGGATGGACGTGCGGATAGACGTGTGGACGCACGAATGGGCGGATGAACGCACGGATGGTCACACAGACGGGCGCATGGACGGACGCAAGCAAGAAGGAATGGATGGACGGATATTTCGCCCCACTCTCCATAATTCACCCCGTGGATATGCTGCCATTTTTTTGCTTTCTTCTCTGATATGAACTGCTCGCGGTACACTCACGCTGCTGGCTCGCGGATAAAACGCCGTTTTCTAAATTTGGTTAGCATAATGCGGTATTTTTTTCCGTTGACGCTTGCTCTGAATGCGTTTTTTAGAGGTGAAGCTCCTAAGGTTGTGGGTCTGTCCATCCTCCAATGGTGTATGTTGCCACCAGTGGCAGATATCCGAAAGCGGTCCTTGGAATGTCTGCTGGATGGCGGCACTTATATATGATGAATACATGATGAAAAGATGTGAGATGGCTGCACTTGCAGTGTTCACTAGATAGACGAACGGACGAATGGATGGACATACATCTAGATGGATAAACAGACTGATGGACTCACAGACAGACAAGGGGCTGACACATGGAGGGACAGACAGACAGACAGACAGACGGACGGACGGACGGACGGACGGACGGACGGACGGACGGACGGACGGACGGACGGACGGACGGACAGACAGACAGACGGACGATAGACGGAAGAACGGATGTCTGGACGGACGGATGGAGGGACGCACGGAAGGATGGAAGCAAGAGCGAATGGGCGGTCAAAAGCATTGACGGACTTACAAACGCTTCGCCCCACCAATAATCATTCACTCTGAGTATATGCTGTGATTTTTTTTTGTTATTGTCCAGAGTTCGTGCAATAGATACCATCGTGTCAAACCAATTAGGCCAAGCCGCCACCCCTCTCTCTATGTGGACACCTCTAAAGTACTCTTGCTATATATGCTGTATCCTGTGACCGTGTTTCCATCTTTCCTATCTCTCCTATCCTCTCGATATGTCCTCGCTCGCTGGCTTAGCGCTTCTTTCTCTCTCTCTCTCTCTCTCTCTATTCCTTTAATCATATTCTTTTAATCCCTCCTCACCCCATCCCTTGTGAGCTACTGTTGAGGTGTCGCACCGTGATGCAGACAGTTACGGGGCTCACTTTTCTCTTCCTTTTTCTCTTAGAACCACTTTGTGTATACAGGGTTGGACAGCTCTTCTAATCTTTATATTATATTTGCCTTGTTACCCGGGTCACCACGCTTTCTGTGGTATAAGCACATCGGCCCACTTTATACCTTTTAAGCCGGGATGGCCATGACGCGCATGTTTCTACGTATGTCCTTGTGCTTTCACCCATGTCACCTCGCGACAATAAGTTATTCGGAGGAACTGTTCGCTTCCCCAACTACGGGGCTAATTAGACGTCTCCGGCTCCTAGACAACCGGGCCCCGGGTAGCTTCCGCTGTTTGAGGACAGGAGAGTATAAAGAAAGAGGGGGATCGCGAAGTATATATCTGACTTTGCTTGGCCCCGCGAGACATCAGTGAAAGCTCGCGTAGTACAGTGACAGCGGAAACAGGCGTGAACTCGGCTCCTGTCCCCCTCAGGGGAATTTCGTCGCTGTGTGAGAGTGAACGACAAAGGGGCCGATGTTCCGCTTCTATGCATTCTCGGTCCATCTTACACTGGTTCCGTGCAGCGTACACCTAACTGCAAACGCATGCGGAACGCGGAATAATCTGTCGTCCCGCTTTCTCTGGGGACATAACATTCTGGTAAATGTCCTTACTTCATATCGCCACTATACACTCACAAGCCCGATTAGAAACATTGCGCACTAATAGAGGAAACTATTCTAAGCATGTCAAACAAGCTCCTGATAATATATGCTGCTCTGAAGCTGACCAGACAGTCGCACGTTCGATTGGCTCACAGTCCGACGTAAAAGGTAGCTTGAGAACGCACGCATGAATGCAGCTGTAGCAAGTAAATGTCGAGGAGCATCGCATTGTAATCGATCCTGATTGCAGGACGCCAGGTCCTTCCTGTGTATCGAGGCGTTACGTCTTGCACAAATTGGCTTACCCTCCAGCGTTGCGAGTGTGAACGAATCGCCAGTCCGCAAAGCCCAATTGATGAGGTTTGCCTTTCATAAGCGAGTTGCACTGGCCAGCTGACTTGTTTGGTACTATGTACAGCTTTTAGGTAGACTGAACATCTTACGAATTGACGTAAGAACTCTTTTTGCTAACTTTTTTAATACAGGCCACAAAGTTACTTAGGAGTTCGTGAACGCTGTATGTTCGCAAGTTTCTTTGTCCGTCTATACGCTCCCGGTTGTCTTGATGCAACCAGCACACAGCTTTTTTTTATTTATTTAACAGTGCACGCATTTGATGAGCCATATAGTGTGGGCGTCGAAGGCAGGCAAGCTGGGCCGGCTTGGACGGCTGCAGGATATTGGTCGGCGATTGGCAGCGCTCGGGCACCGCGGAAGGAAGTGCGAGGGCGAGAAAAGTGTTTGTGGGTGGAGAGGAGAGCTGGATTCGATGACGCGATGCAGTGGCTTCCGCTTTCATAAGTGGGCGGAGGTTTGAGGAGAGGGGGTGGGGGGGTCACGCGGTGGCACTTCGTTCCCACGATCCGTCGAACGGGCGGGAGAGCGTCTCCGCGTCTGAGCTGAGCAACACGCTCGGACGAGGCATGCAGGCGACTCCAATCTATGTTACGCGTGTCCGTAATTGTTTACGCGGAGCTCAATTGAGGAGTGACACGCCTCGACCATGCTGGAGGCTGTAAGAATCGTGAACTGCTACAGACTGATGTTAGGAACTTTCCTAACACCAGGCGTCACCCAATCGTGACTCTGGGCGTGCTACAGGCGTTGAGCCTCTATAGGTGCAGTAGTAGGATGTACGCGGCCGGTTACTTAAGTAAGCTGGCGCAGGACATGACATTACATAAGTGGCAGTCATCACAGTTCTCTCGACCCATCTCTACGACTGCGCCTACCCTTCGGTTTTTGCAGGGTGGAAGGTACAATGTTGTGCCGTCTGCGTCTGGGCGTAGCCTTCACCAATGCCTACTCATTTAAGATCGGGATGAACGACAGCACGGAGTGCTACGACGGCGCCGTCATGAGACTATTGAACACCTTTTATGTTGCTGCCCGGCATACGCAAACGAGAGGCTTCATCTACGCAGTGTTCTAAATCAACTGGAAGGAAGTGATTTCGCTGTCGAGAAGGTACAGCAGGTGCACAGCTGGCTTTCGTTCCATTCTGTAAACAGATATACCTATTAAATTAACAGCACGAGAGAAACAGACGTACTTTATGCGACTTATATGTGCCCAATTTCTAGGTGTTCGGACCATGGCGCTGCCCATCCCGGTCCCGAAAGGCAACGAAAGCGCCGTTGCGTTTCCTCAAAGACAGCGGTCTGTTTCATCGTTTGTGATGTGAAACGCAAGACTGTTACGCGTCGGCCCACTGCAGTGACTTTTTTCTCCTCCACTATAACTTTCCCTCTCCCTTCCCCACTGCAGGATAGCCTACTGGGACCCAGCCCTGGTTAACCTCCCCGTCTTTCTACTTATTCTCTCTCTCTCTCTTGTTCCCTCCCTATTTTCTCTTTTCTCTGTATACAAGCCTTATTATTATTATTATTATTATTATTATTATTATTATTATTATTATTATTAAAATGATAGCAGTGACAAGAGAATGATGAGCCATTGCGAACAAAAAAAATTGTAAGATATACAGGGCCCGTATTCTCAAACAAAACCTCTTACACTAAACTTCTATTATTCTCCTTTTCTCCCACCCCAAGTGTAGGGTAGCCAACCGAGCCAAGCTTGGTTAACCTCCCTGCCTTTCCTCTCTATTTATCTCCCTCTCTCTCTCTTACACTAAACGATTTCCGTAAGAAACTATTTCACCAAATCACTATGTGAAACATACAAATAGTGAAGCCATCTCGCCAATGAGAAAACGCACTTATGAAATTGAATAATCAATATCGCGCGAAAATCACAACCACAAAGAAGAACGAACACGTAGACAGGGCGGGCACTCTATGTGTTTCGTTCTTCTGTGTGGTTGTGATTTTGGCGCGAAGTTGACCATTTAAATAAGACATGTACGAACTAGCCCAATAGCGAGTTCTACTACACTTATGAAACATAAGTTATGTAAATACGGCTCCTGATTTGCAGAACCTCTGTTTCGCTCATCATCTAAACCAGTGGGTGACCGGCTTCGTTAATGATACGTTTACTGTCAGGGTTCGCTGAGCTGTTATCTTTCGTTTTCATTTCACCGTAAAATCACATAATCATAAACTACCTATTCGCTTCAAGAGCAGCACCCCAGATAGGCAGTGGCTCGCTTCAGTTGAATGAAGCAGAGACATGTGTAGCGACTTCGAAATTTCGCAGTCCCCCAAGGTCGTGCGGGCTGCATATAATGAGCGGGCCGCGGAAAATTTCTTCTCCTAGTCGTAGATAAGGAGTTGCGCAAACGCTTCCGCGGCACCGATTTCTTGAGCAACACTATATCCCGTCGCGGCCACTCGCCGACAGAAGTCGGTCGACTTTCAAGCAGGAGGGTGCTCCGACTGTTCCTAATAATAGGGCCGTATTGCATGTTCGTAAATAGGAGTAGACGCGGTCGACATGCTGAGGTGCTTGTAGCGACGTCGTGGCGCGTAGGCTACGCCCATCCCAAAGCTCGCCACCGCCCTTCATGATCACGTGACAAGTGGCACAGCAGCTGCGAAGCTGCCTCCGAGCACTGCGCGTCGGGGGCTAATTTAACCTTGTGGTAACGGAGCAACACCAATGGTTGCTCCATTAACCGCAAGGTTAAATTCGTGTCATGTAGGGCCAACGTCGTCTATTGCATCCCTCTGTCGTGTGGCCGTGTCAACGTCGGCCAGACAGGCCGATGTTTAAACGTATACATACGTCCCGGAGAACATCGGTCTTCCTTTCAGGGGAAAAGACCCCTAAACGCACCTGGCCATGCACTGCGCTGAGTGCCAGTGCGAAGCGCAATTCTCCGCAACGGAGATCTTGTTTAGACACCACGATCGCACGGACACGAGAACTTACCAGCGCTCTTATGTGCGTTAGCAATCCTTCTTTCGCGTTATCGGACAAGGAAAGGAAGTCACACTACTCATAGAAAGGGGGTAGACTGGTGGGGAGAAGGGGTGCAGGAGGTGTGGTCTTGGTTTGGTTTCTTGCCTTTTGTTTTGCCCACGAGACGCATGTGTGGCATTTATTCGAGCATCAAACGTAGATGTTACATATTTTTGGTTCTAAGAATAAAGCTTTCGGTTGTGAGTAAGCGCTTGTGGCGTACACTGTTTTGTCGTTGTCTTTTTCGCGCTACATTTACGCCGTAATGGTTTACATTTCGGACTCCCACCCATTTGATCTTGAATAGCCCCACAAACGTGCTCTAATGCTACCGGTGCTCAGTTCCTCCGCTAACAGCCTATATAACAGCCGGTATGCAACAGCACGCAAACGACTGCCGTGCAACGAAGAACACGTAGAGCGTAAAGCAAGTGATGAAATCCGAAACGGGTGGGAATCAGAACAGCTAGCGCGGCAGTGCATATAGTGCGCGTGACAGGGGAGCAAGAGAGAAAGCGGCGCGAAGAAAGAGGAGGAAAGGGTGAGTGGAAAACGCTTGAAAACGCTCCCGCGCTGTTGGGCGGCGCCGTATTCTGCCGGTGGCGTGCCGTTGTAAACTGGGTGCGCGATGGGGGGGGCCCTCTTGAGCTTGCACAGGATGCGGTCCATCCTGCGGCACGCGATCTGGCAGCGCCAACTCCGCATTGTCGAACGGCACGCAAGTCCCACGCACGTCGTGCTTGCTTGAATGCTGCGGTGTTTCGCACGCCTTGCTCCCACTCCCTGCAGTGCGCGCGTCAGTTGCTACCGGTCGTATGTGCGTGTTTATCGCAATACAAACGAAAATGGGAATAGAGTGTTTTAGAGAATGTTGCTTTCGATACGTTCTAGGACCTACTCTGCATCGATGCTCCGTACGTCACAGTAGGTCGAAGGCTATAGGCTATAGACCCGCCGTTGTGGTCGCATTTCAATGGAGGAGGCCCGGAATACCTGATGGTAGAAATATCCAGAGCCGTCCGATACGACGCCCCTTATAACCATATAGAGGTTTTCGGACGTTAAACCTGAGATGCCAGATTGCTACAGCTAATATATATATGGTCTCAGGTTCCGGCAGCCGGCGTCCGCAGCTAAAACGACGTGTAGATGGATACAGAACGCGCGGACAACAAAATGCGCTGAACAACGGTTTTCGGCGCCCCTCTCACCCTTCGTCACCGCCGATGCTTCTTTGACAAGTGTCGCGATGCTCGGCAGCCGGACTTCCCCACCAATCGTTACGCCCCGTTGTCTCTTGACGTAGAAATCGCTATGGCGCTGTTATGAGCAGTTTCCCTTAGCAATCGCTATTGGACGAACGCATGTCGGTTGTTCGCTCACAGCAAGAACAGCGGCAATTAAATGCACACAGTGGCTCGAATGGACGCGAAAACGAGGTGAAGCCACTTGCGCAGAACCTGCTGTGCACAGACGCTGGCGTAGCTGGCTTGCATGTCCAGAGTGGTGTTTGTGTGTTAAACTTTCTTTTTTTTTGTCCGTTGTGACCAATTCAATATGCTGACAGGTTTACTGTAGTCTGCTGACGATTGACCACAACATGCTGCAAATCTACGCATAATGTGCAAAAGCTTGATTGATTGATTGATATGTGGGGTTTAACGTCCCAAAACCACTATATGATTATGAGAGACGCCGTAGTGGAGGGCTCCGGAAATTTAGACCACCTGGGGTTCTTTAACGTGCACCCAAATCTGAGCACACGGGCCTACAACATTTCCACCTCCATCGGAAATGCAGCCGCCGCAGCCGGGATTTGAACCCGCGCCCGGCGGGTGAGCAGCCGAGTACCTTAGCCACTAGACCACCGCGGCGGGGCAATGTGCAAAAGCTTGACAACTTAAGCTGCATATTTATCGAAATGTGCATGTAAACGAGCTCAAGCTACAAGGTGGAGGTGTGTACAGAAAAGAAAGAAAGCGTATCTACATTCTGCCGCACTGTTTAGAAAAAAAGCTGATTTACACTACGTACAAAAACGAAAATTGCATAACATTATAGTATTAAGGGGCACATAAACATCGCCACATCTACGTGCCATGACAAACACGACTGTGTGTGTTTAGAAAAAAAATGTTAACAATTTGGAGCACTTATACTACTTTGTACTCTACTATGGGAGAGTTTAAAGCCGTCCCGCGAAACAGTGCATCTGCAAATCCAGCGTTCCATAATTTAATGTTGTGTGTTTATTAAAAGCGGGTAACGATTCATAGTACTAGGTACTCTACTATGGGAGAGCTGAAAGCCCTCTCGGTGGGTACCGAAATGGCAATGCCGCCTTCTCGTGAAGTATGCAAGAGAACAAACTTGTGACTAGGACGCACTTCACTGCAGCAATGTCATGTGGTGAGTCGTGGCCGCTATGACGACCTACACCCGCAGAAAGACTGTAAAATAAAGGTGCTTTTTCTGCAGCGTAAAGCGAACATATATCAAGGCAGAGAGAGTACACTTGCGCAGTAGTGTAAAAAAGTGTGCAAACACATCCGCTTTTATATCCAGGATAATCGGTAGTTGCGTGTTTCCGACTGTGCTATTTGCCCCTGAGATTGTGTGTATTCCCTATACGACGAAAAGAGGCAGCAATTTTGATGACACCCGTGACAGCATATCGTGTTTCTTTTTACGCCACCGTGGCTCCACTTTGCTGTAAACGATGTTCACGTGGAGGCATAATAGCGTACGTTTTCAAGGACCAGATGTCCCCTTACACCGTTGCCATTGTGAATGCTACGCTTTCTTCAGTCCACGCTCGCCGAGTGATTCCGTGTGCCCGGCGTTCCTGGCACATGTTCAACAGCGAGGCGGATGCGATCATGACTTTACAACGGCCAGAGTTTCTCACTAGCGTGCTTGCAGTGCGCAATCGCAGCCGGCAAATAAGAAAATAAATCGACTCACGGATGCTAGAAAACTGACCGCAGAGATAGGGGTGGGTATGCGGTAATGGTTGCGATGCGGCGAGTGTACTCACTGCAGCGTATGTATATATCAGCTTTTTCCGATCATGTGATGGGTACTTATCGCTATTTGCCTACCATCATTGCGAATAACATGCTCGGCACTTATATTTATTCGCATTTGTTCTTATGAAATGCTGCGTTGTAAGAAAGTAATTGTAAGTATAAGAGTTAGCAAACGGCATCCGCAAAGATCCGTATTCCCAGATATCTTTTTTGTCATCGCACTAATAGCAATCCTATGTCGAGTCTGACTTACATGATACATCTTTTCTTACGTGTCATTTATCACACGAGATAATGATTTTTCATGAATACAGCCTCATATGTTTCACTGTTTGTGAGTATTCGAATGAAAAAAAAAAGATGTTATTGAGGTGCGTCGGGCCGTGAACTACAGCTCGTCATGGGCTGCTGCTCCCACATCGAGACAGATAGGCGTATTCTTCTGTATTCGTTCGTTCATTTTTTCAAATAAGAATTCCAAGTTCAATGATCACAATGTGGTTACAAGAAACGCTCTAGTGGAGGCGTCAGAAATTTTGACTATGTGACGGTCGCAGCCGGGATCTAACCCATTGCCTTATAACCAACCACTGCTCCACCGATACGGACAGCTTGCGTGTGTGCGTGCGTGCATCTGTCTGGCTGTCTGTCCATGTTTCCCCGCCCCGGTGCTGGCTAGCATGTCAGATCCTAGCATCTGGTTTACCCCTTTCCCTTCCTGATTTTTTTCCTCTGTCTCTCTTTCCATCTCATTTATCTCTCCGTCATTTTTAAACTGAATAACGAATAAAGATGATTTGCGCCCTATAAATCAACTCTGATAAGCTGGTCGATAGGTTGTTATCGATCGCTTAGCGTCGCTCTCTTTTCGAATGGTGGCCTCCGTGATTAGTTCTTGTCACGGTGCAAGAATACTTTAGGTGAGCGAACTCTGGTGCTATCCGCTGCCCGATAATGTTCAGCTTCGCAAGGACCCGAGAGATGGCGCTACGAACTTTTCCCCGATAAAGCAGAAGTTTTAGGGACTTTTTGTCCCGGCTCATCCCCCCCCCCTTCCTTTTCTTTTTTTTTGATGTCGGAAAGCCCCATGACGTAGGAAAGTATCGGCGTTCATTTATCGTCCCCACAACACGCTCGCTACGTCTTCAACCTCATCCCTTATCACGCTCTGTTTCGCGGCGCCGCTCTGAGCGTGTCGCGTGGTTGATATCGTGCGATAACCCGGTTTTCTCTCATTTGAAAACCGTCACTCGCGTGCCGGATGTGCTTTG
The DNA here is from genome assembly GCF_043290135.1 of Rhipicephalus microplus. Classification (NCBI taxonomy): domain Eukaryota; kingdom Metazoa; phylum Arthropoda; class Arachnida; order Ixodida; family Ixodidae; genus Rhipicephalus; species Rhipicephalus microplus. Next base: position 69,175,205 of record NC_134702.1, on the reverse strand, counting down.
CGGAATTTTCCAGCAGCCCGCCATAATGCTCAGTCCGGCGAGCCATCTATCGGCACTCCGCAAACGAGAACATAATCTTTACCTCCTCGCCAAGCGCTTGCTCTGCGGCGTTGGCTCACCACAAGTATTCTTGCACCGTGAATCGTGTAGTGCACAGCGGAAGCAAATCGAGGAAGGCACGTGTACGAAGGCAAAATCCAAGCGCTAGACGTGCGCACTTTCACATTTTGCTGACTGGACTATAGTTGCACAGTTCTCACAGCTTTGACTGATTGATATGTGAGGTTTAACGTCTCAAAACCACCATATGATTGTGAGAGACGCTGTAGAGGAGGGCTCCGGAAATTTCGACCACCTGGGGTTCTTTAACGTGCACCCAAATCTGAGCACACGGGCATACAGCATTTTCGCCTCCATCGCAAATGCAGCCACCGCAGCTGGGATTCGATACCGCGACCTGCGGGTCAGCAGCCGAGTACCTTAGCCACTACACCACTGCGGTGGGGCAGCTCTCACGGCTTTGAGCCTGACGTATGTAACCGAGTACACACCAGTCGACGTCTTGGTGAAGAGGGCGCAGCTTGGATGTATTTGAGTAAGAGGCGCAGGCGGTATTCGTTTCTGTACAAAAAGGTTCCGCTGCGAGGCGCCGCGACACTCCCTGTTGCTATCAGTGCCGGCGTCACCGTAAGCCGCCTTGACGTGCCATCTGGAGTATACGCATTTATTGAAAGACGTCAGAGCTGCTTTGGTGCTTGAGAGAAAATTTTGGGGCCTATAGAGGTGGAGTTTGCTGAAAGAGAGACGGGAGTGGCATGGACAGCATTAGGAGTTTGTGCGCACGTGCAGGCAGAAGAGGAGGTGTTACTCTCATTGCACATAGTGAAAAGTTTAACCCAAAGCAGCCAGAACTCTCCCCAGATGCGCATGGTGGTTCTTCTTTTTTCTAAAAAAAAGTGTTTGTGCGCAATCAGCGACATTCTTAAATCTCATCAACATCAAGCAATGCTTCATACAGACGATTCGACCTGCCCCACGCACTCTGGATCATCCAGTATTCGTTCATTGTGAATGCGAAATCCGCAGATGGCATTATCAAACGCTACAGTAATGGACAGCCACCGGCACCAACGCTCAAAACTCATCTTCACGTAACGACATCACCGTATAATGTCATCATGACGTCGCACATCGCCGAAATTTGTGACGCCATCCTGATGTCACAATGACGTCACATCACAATATGACGTCATCTCATGACATCGTCCTTCGGTCGTAGAGGCAATGTAGAACCAGATGAGGTGCAGAAAGCGTCTAATACCTCCGATCTTTGAGGCCATGCTAAAAAGCACGTTTGGTGCAGGAATTTAGCGAAAGTAGGCGGCTGAGGTTCAATGCATTGAATGAGAAGGAAAAAAAGAAGGCTTGCGACGTCGAGTCGTCTATAGAGGACGCATAAGGGACTGACGGTGCGTCTGTTTTACCCCATTGTAACGAACGCATGAAGCGCTACCTTCAGACATTCGTTCAGCATTCCGTGACCGTCCGGATGACGTACCGGCCAACCTATATATAGTCTAACGCATTCTATGCTGGATTTCAGACGTTATGACATTACACCACGTTCACCTCGATGGATCAGTGGCTAAGATGCTCGGCCGCTGACTCGAATGTCGTGGGTTCGACACCGGCTGGAGGCGAAATGGCAGAGGCCCGGTGTACTGTGCGATGGCAGTGCACCTAAAATAACGCTATAATTGGTCGAAATTTCCGGAGTCCCAAACTACGGCGTCCCTCTTATAATCTTCTCAGGGTTTTGGGACGTAAAACGCCACATTTCGTGATCATTACAATATCAAGGTGATTATATGCCACGCGTCGCGGTAATCATGACGTCCGTCTACGACGTCAAACGAAGTGTTACGCAATTCAACGATGTTACACTACCGAGCGTCTTGAAGAAAGGCAAGCGTCACGCGCTTGGCGCACGCCCTTGACATTCGCGAGAATTCCTCGTTGTCGTGTTTGCTTATCCCTCGCTCCGTGTTGGCCTTGCACTCGTGCCCGCTGCTCCGTGCGTAGGTCTGTACGCTCGAGGAAAAGGTGCCGCCATCCTTGCGCGCTTAGCGGGCCCGTTCGCTGTTCAGCGACTGCGACGAAGCACTGCACATTCAGCTTAGGCAACAACAACGCTCGAGCGATTCCTCGGAACCGATTCGGCGACGCCGCACTGTTGCTAACTCGGCGCTCGAATGTACAAACACCGTTGTTGGGACAAACGGGGCGCGAAGAGTCTGCTTGCGTAAAACACCGAGAACTCGGGTATTGCCCTCTTTTTGCTCCAGTTTTGTTTCGCTCTTTTAGTCTTATGGGGGCTAGATGAGGAAAAAAAAAGCTGCCTGGTCAATATATTAGGCCTTCGAATCACTGAAGTTGTCCAGTGGTCTGTGTCTTCTATCAGTTTTGCAATATTGTCTTTGTTGTCCTCTTGCAAAGACGATTTCGAATCGGTCGTCTCGTCTAGGACACCATAACTGTAGCCACTACTACTTTGTTGATAAAATTGTCTTCACTTCGTTGTTTTTCATGCTGATGGCGCAGTGGAGCTCCAAATGCTTAAAACACCAAGTTGCAGACGCTCTCATGCCATGCAGCGTATATAGACGTTAGCCAAGGCCAGGGGCCGAGAGTCTATAGTTTCGCAAGTTCCCATTGGCAGTGGCCAGCTGCCTTTGCCCTATGGAATGCCCGGCACCACGATTGGCTGAAAACGTTCTCGTATGGGGAACCCTACTGCGTAAGAAGCTTTTGTTTCAGGTTCCCAGCAGTTTTAACGAGACAGCTGTCGTGGTCGCAGATTGAAAGTTGTCGCCTACTTGGGTCGACACGTGCTCTTTTCAACCGTTTTGTCTTCGCTCTTTTCTGCTTCGCTCCCAGAACACGTGCACCGATATTTCAGGCGTGGGATGCTGTAGGCCTTACGGACGACATAACGGCTACAGAGATGGAGAGAAATAGAGACAGAGAAAGAAAGGAGTTCTTGGGGAAACGAATTCCTCGGCGAGGCAAGATTCGATCCCGCGTACTCTCGACCCAAAGGCGAGTGTCGCAACCCTTCGGTTACTCAGGCACGGCCACAGAGCACAAGGTATAGCTTTCGTGTGATGTACCTATCATGGGGGCGGGAAGGGGAATAAAGGCAGAGGGGAATAGGTGTGAGGGTGAGTCTGAGAGAAAGAAGATTGGAAAGAGAGTAAAGCATGGCGTAGCAAGAGATAAGTAGAGATAAAGAAAGGTTTAAAAATTAAAAAAAAATGAAATTGAAAGTCAAGAAACAAAACGAAAGATAAAAACAGAGAAAGCGCAAGAAAGGCAAAGAAATTGATAGGAAAACGAAAGAAAGAAACAGCGAGCAAGCATAGCCATGTTATGATGAAGGCCTAAAGTACAGTATAAGAATGGGTAGGAAAGTTCAAAGCCTAGCCGAGCCAGCACAAGCTAGGTGACTCAGCCTTAAGCGACTTAGTGCGAGCTGAGCTATAAAATTTGCCCGTAAACGCTTGATCTTCGCGTCGCATTAAATAGGCGTGCAGTGTTTGTCTCCAGTGAAAACGAGAGCAATGCATGAGAATTGTCTTCTATGAAAATATGTTCTATCGTCTCGTGAACATCAGCAACGCTGCACATGGCTTCTGTCGGTCATACCGACAAAGAAATAGCAGGCATTTGCAAAGCTGTCTGGCCCAGCCGTACAACAGAAAGAGCATGAGGTTGCGTCGGACTGAGGTGGAGCAAGGTAAAGCTACAGAGAAGGACATACTGTGCGCTTTCTCGAGTTGGCTGATTGTTGCGAACTCCTCTCGACGTTTGATGTATGCTACGACGGGCAAGTACGCGAAGTTAGAAGGTCGGATTCGGCCTTCAAAACGGCACACATACGGGGTGACAGTTTTCGCAATACAAGACGGTGCTTCTGGCGATATGCATAAAATAGCGCTCTGTGCGCGAGAGTTGGTTTGCACTTTTACAGCTTGGGGTCACGTGACATACAGAACGTCATGAGTGACCTTATACTAACGCCGAACAGTTTGAATGAAAGTCAGTGGTCTACTTTATAACATTGCATAAGTATAGCTACCTTACCAGCAGTGCCAGTGGTTGGACCGCGTCACTGGGAGCCCAGTCTCCTATACTTAACGCCTCATCACCGTTCTCTGACGACATTGCCAGCGTCACTACTGCCAGAGCCAAGGCCGACAGTGACGATCCGCTCTACCAACGGCGTCACACGTGTCGTTTTTATAGTTGCGTCACGTTACCCCGATCTGTTAAGGTACAAGCCGGCTCTGCCGCACTATCTATCCTCCCCTTGACTTACGCAACTCTTGCATGACGTCTACGATGCTGCGTATTTTTCGTTTTTTTTTCCTTGTTAACGTAATGAAGATTATCAATCGCTGTCATTGCAATAACACTTACGGGTAAGAGAGGTGAGTAGCAAGAAAGGTTATCACGGATAACCAGAACGCAAGTTTTGCCGCTGAATAGCATCGTCCACGCTTGTTCTTGCAGCAGGTCGCTATGCGCTGAAATCGTCCTTAGAGAAGAGAAAGCAGCGTGGCCTGTAAATGACGGCAGAGCCACTGTTGGTGCGCAGCTCCCACATACGTCTATTTGTCCTCGTCTGGTAAACGTGCACGTTGCGGTTGGAACAAAGGAAGCCAAAAGTGCAAGTCGAAATTGGTGCGCTTCAAGTGTCTCACTCGCGGATTGAGGAAGAAAGAACGTTAAACTGCCGTTCGTGCTAATTCGTTTACGAGGTGCATTAGGTAATTGGACTTGTTGTAAGAGGCGACGGAAACCACGGGGGACGAAGTGACTTCTCTGTAGCTCCGTGTCAATTCGACGCTTAGTTCGCCGGTTCGACGTTAGAGCCAACGTCACGAAACGTGCTCATCGGGGACACGACCTGCCCCTCTTCGTTAGAGCGCGTCCTTTAGACGTAGTTGCCGCATAAAGAACCGTCATTTATACTAAGAGCCTTAACTGCGAATGATCCGGGGAACAATGTTGAACTCGTGAATTATTCCCGGAAGCGAGGACAAAACCACACTTACCGTGAGTGTAGAGGGGAAAAAAGAAGAGCAACGCATGCATATATATATATATATATATATATATGTATATATATATATATATATATATATATATATATATATATATATATATATATATATATATATATATATATATATATATGCATGCGTCTTTATCGAAATGCAAAGAATTTAGCCGGCGTGTATAGAAATCGTCGTTGACTTTCTACTTACCTTTCATTGGAAAGGAAAATGGGTTGAAAAAGACTGGTAGAGAAAGGCCCATAAAATACGAAAATGCTAAAAGAAGAAAGAATGTAAAAATCTTGGAGTTAGACTTTTTTTCTTTTTACTTGGGTGATAACGCGTGGCGATTTAGACCTTCATAGAGCACGAAAGGTGATTGAGGGTAGCATCCAAGATTGAACAAAAGTACGCCGTGCTAATTAAGTTATCTCATCTAAATGTGTAAAGATGATGTTTATCGCACGCCTCTGTTGCCTGAGGCAGGCTTAAGTGAGTAGGTCGATGTGTAATAGGAGCTTATATCGGCGAACTCACTCGTGAATTGACCCACTCGGGCTCACTCAGATTTAAATCGAGCAGTGTCTTGAGCGAGTTCGGATGAGTAATGTTTCGGTGAGTTTCATTACTCCGAGGGAGTCCAGTGAAAAAAAATTGTAGTTAGGGTGAGTCCGGCTCAAGAGAATTTTCGTGAGCCTGAGTGAGCTTCACATGTCTTGGCGACCTGTGAATACGGGTAGGTTATATATCTGCACCATCGCCCCCCCCCCCCCCCCCCCGGCAAAACGGACTGCTCTTTGCCAGCTGTATGGATATGTTGTAACATTGATGATCTGCAAACGAGCTATTCTTCCTCAATCGCAGCAGCTGCAGAAGTTGGCTACGTGTCCGGGAGTTAAGAGGCACGGTATACTTCCGCTGTTCATGTACGATGTACTTAGGCAGGAGGGCTATAGTGATGTGCGCTCGCAGTATATACGCTCGTATTCTCGACTCCGCTTTTGGTACTGTAATAACGCTTACCCATATCAGGTTCTATTCGGGGTTTGCTTATCGATGGGACGCTTTTACGTACGCGCCGATCATGGCGTTTGGCCGAGTAGTACAGCAGCGTTGCTTCGTGGCTTGTCGGCCAATCGGCCGTTTCGACATCGTTACAACACTTTTATTCCGTTAACTCTTTAAACTCGCTTCCTGTTCCGTGTACCTAACAGGAGCTGCCAGAATTTTAGGGAGATCATTCTAAAGATGGCGTGTGGTTTGATTGTAAACGTAAAAGGAAAGTTACACGCTCCACAGCATAGAATTTCCTAAAATTAACTATAGGGGACTATGGCGCTGCATCGTTCAGAGACAATGGGAATTACGGGCATGACATAGATTTGCCTAGTCTTCGTGCTTACGGGCTGCGAACGCAATTGTGCCTTTGTTTATTGCTGTTGTTTTGGTTTTGTTTCCAATGAAAGAACAAACCGTTTTTGACTTCGTGACCCGATTTTAAGTGGTAAGCCCAAAATACTATGGTGGTGAAACGTAACTGCCGAACGTTTGCCGATTGTTGTCGTTTCGTGACAAAGCAGCTTCAAGCCATGCGAAGCCAGAACGAACTTAAAGTACGAAGACTAGGCAAATCCATGTCATACCCATGATTCCCATGCTCGCCGAAGCGCCATGAACTTCAGCTCTCTGCACACTAGTGCCAGAGATGGTGTATATTGAGGGAACTCAATGTTCCGCAGTGTTTCTATAGCTCACCAAACTACTAAGGTCGAAGCTATAGTTACGTTGTGCTTGCTACGCTCACATAGGTGGATATTCGATGATGACCGGAGGCAACTCGCTGACAGTGCGCGGTGACGCGCATCAAGCGTCTAGCACACGCACAAAGAAACCCCGGCACATGGCGCCTTATCGACGTCGCGGGAACTCACGCGTTCATCGCGTAAAGAACGCCGTGACACTTAGCCGACACGGCCCGGCGCTGCGGCGGAAAGATGACAACCGAGTTATACGCGTATTCACGCATCGGCGACGGTGAAGAAGGCCTCATTACGTCGCCTTTTCTTGTCCGTTGTCAGAGCTGCTAATTGGCCCTTCGCCATGCGCAACGCCCGTGGCGAGGGACGCAACGTAACCATATTTGCTTCCTTAAGAGCCCTGCAATACCTTTTTCAGGTGCGGAACAGGCGATCTTTCTGTCATTCATGTCACTTCCGGTCAGCCGCAGTGGCGTCGTTTTTTCTAGTGTCGGTCTCAAAAACAGCGTCGTTTGCAAGTTTTTTTTTTGTCACTTCTATTTAAAAGGTAACATTTGGCAGGCAGCACTACTTATTACGGAGTGAGTCGTTGCAGCTGACGTTTAAATGAATTCATTGCCCTGCGAATCGACCGCTTTGGAATTTTTTTTTTTGAATCTATCGAAGACCACCAGAATTAAAGATAATTGTCGCACGCGCTGCAATTGCTTTCTCTTTTGTCGTTCTGGCTAGCGCGCTGGAAGATAAGCAGGGAGAGGAATGCCACGGGGCAAACAAGTTACGTCCCGCACTGCGTCATCACCTTGAGCGAATGATGTGACTGAAACAATTTTTCGCACCAATCAAGAATGAGAACCTCTCTCGCTATTAGTACCTAGTTTGTAGATTTTATGCATTGTAATTATCCTATAATGTAATAATAATTCTGATTGATCGATTGATTCATTTGATTGATTGTATAATTAGTTGATTGGCCGGCTGATTGAGATTAATCCATTGATTCATTGATTGATTGATTGATTGATCATGTGCATGCAAATTTGAATTAAATAAACAGGAGTGCGTATGGGGCACATATAAGACGAAATGTACTGGGAAAGCTGAGTGCAATTTGGCACGGGATAATGACTCTGATAGCACAAAAAAACAACGCGTGCATATTCTGTGGGTTCCGTCCGTGTAAGCGCAGTATACGCCTCACTGTATATTACTCCTCTACGACGCTCACAGCACACTGCATGTTTTCAAAACTCCATAGATAGATTGTTATGCACGAAGATACCCGAGCGTCATTTCACGGTTTACTTGCGTGGGACGTACAATGATTTTCGTGCCAGCCGGTACCACAGAGTGGCCTCTTTGCCATGCCGACGCGCTCCGGTTTCGTGATTGTACCGAGTTTATGCATGATATTGCTTGCCAGCATCGCGAAATGGCCCATATATACTTTGGTACCCACCCGCTCTGTAACTGTAATGGCAACCCCCCCGCACGCACGCACGCGCGCACGCACACACACACACACACACACACACACACTTGTGTGTGTGTGTGTGTGTGTGTGTGTGTGTGTGTGTGTGTGTGTGTGTGTGTGTGTGTGTGTGTGTGTGTGTGTGTGTGTGTGTGTACGCTATGCAGCTCACTCAGCGGCTTCAACACAAAACTTTTTTCAGCAGGAGCGTGTAATAGATACCGCTCCACGGATGATACGCTGAAGGCGCGGCTCAAGTTCATCCTTTCCGTGCATTTTGTAATCCTTGTTGGGACGTGTATAAAATAAGTGGGCGTATGATTTGACGCTGCCTGGATCCTGCGTTGAATGTTCTTGTAAAGGTGGTTTATTTTGAGCCGGCTGCAGACCTTGTTTGCCAAGCCACTAATAGATCAAAGTAAGTTTCCTGTGGGCGAGTGTTTATAACAGATGGTGATATGATGGATGTTGTACCACGTTTCAAATCACAGTTCTGTATCGTTTTCTAAGCGAAGGAGAAGAATGTTAATGGGACGGACGGGTGGCTACGTATGCGCTTAAATAAATCCATGCACCACGAACCTATACTAACGTGAAGGTTTATTAGTATCAAGCAGGGGTTATAGTGAATCTCTTCAAATAAAATGGTTTTACTTCATTCTTATTTGAGCCTACTGTCATCCAGGCAAGGCTTGGGAAGTAAAGCTATTTGTTGACATGTGGCGTTTAACATCCCAAAACCACCATATGATTATGAGAGACCGCGTAGTGTAGGGCTAAGGGAATTTCGACCGCCTGATTGGAAGTAGATGTAAAGGGGAGGAAAAGAGATGAAATAATGACTCGAAAAACATGGTATAAATGTGAAAGGGTAAAGTAAAAAGAGCGGAAGGTGTTATATGTGTAGAAGCTTTTGATTGATATGTGGGGTTTAACGTCCCAGAACCACCATGTGATTATGAAAGACGCCGTAGTGGAGGGCTCTGGAGATTTCGACCACCTGGGATTCTTTAACGTGCACCCAAATCTGAGCACACGGGCCTACAACATTTCCGCCTCCATCGGAAATGTGTAGAAGCTTTAAGAAAGCGGAACGAGACCAGACGCATTGAATGCGTTGTAAGCAACAACCCACAAGTTCTAAAATATATGCTTAAATATGTAAGAACACTTTTTCGTGTCCTTTAGAAACTCCAATACGATAAAGGGCAGTGAGACCAGGGACACAGGGTTAATCTTCCGGTGCCGGTGTTGTGGCAAGGAGAACGAGGGTGAGGGAAAGCAAGGTTTGGGTCTTCCCGTGTTCATTCTTCCATTTCTTTCTTTCTTTCTTTCTTTCTTTCTTTCTTTCTTTCTTTCTTTCTTTCTTTCTTTCTTCCTTCCTTTCCTTCTCTCTTTCTTTCTTTCTTTTTATCCATCTCGTTGCTGCCAAATCAAAGAAAACGTAACTTTGAAATAACAACTTTGCCCCGCCGCGGTGGTCTAGTGGCTAAGCTACTCGGCTGCTGACCCGCAGGTCGCGGGTTCAAATCCCGGCTGCGGCGGCCGCATTTTCGATGGAGGCGGAAATGTTGTAGGCCCGTGTGCTCAGATTTGGGTGCACGTTAAAGAACCCCAAGTGGTCGAAATTTTCGGAGCCCTCCACTACAGCGTCTCTCATAATCATATGGTGGTTTTGGGATGTTAAACTCCACATATCAATCAATCAATCAATCAATCAATCAATTGAAATGACAACTTGCCAGTCTAAACAAATTAGGAATACTGATATCAGTTACACTTTAAGACATCATTTGATAACTTCCTGCGAAGTAATACAGCCAGATTTGCGATTGCGAAGATACGCACCAGTCACAGCTGTAAAACATATATATATATATATATATATATATATATATATATATATATATATATATATATATATATATATATATATGAAGCCGCAGTGAGAGAGAGCTAGGTTTTTTTTTAGATGGTGTAAAGACTCTTTTTCGAATGTGTATCAAATGTGCGTTACATAGTACAGAAATCAGCTACGTCAGCTCTTTATGTTAGCTCGCATTCCTTGGCCGTACCTTTTTCCTTTCCGCCTGTCAACACGCGCGCCTTTCTTTAATGTTTGCGCGGGTGCTCCGCGTCCACTGAGCGCGTGCAATCGAACAACGCCGAATATGCAGTCTGTGCTGCCAGGGGTTTACTGTGTATGGGTGACTCGGTTCATTTCCGTTCCTTCCTACCTGTCACTATATTGTCGCAATGGTTAGGAAACTAAGACGGGAAAGGCTCGATGTAAATGTATATAAGGCATTCATTGACGGCCTTTAGTTCATCCATAGTGGCCACCGCACAAAAAGAAAACACACTAAAGAATGAAAACAAGACAGGCGCTCTAGTTCGTTTCGGGTTGGCCTTTAATTCAAGCTGATTCTCAACGTTCGCTCCTCTGTGCATGCGTCTATTTTGGCCCCTTCGGAGAAGAATGCGAAGAGACAGTCTTTCGAGACTCTCATTACGTCTTGCGCGCGTCTCCGATTTCCGTTCGAGTTATGCAATCAGTTCCAGTGCAGTCTCGAGCAGCGCTTACAGAAAATCACCTTACGACGATGTCCCCGCCGCGTGCCTTGGAGGACACATCCGTTCAGTTTCTTCAGCAGTGTTCTTTTTCTTCTTCTTTTTCTATATGTGCTCCTATCGCCTCCATCAACGCCCCAATCGTTCCTTTTCGAGCCATCTGCGGAATCTCATATGCACACATAAACAGACTTATCGGATCGCGGCTCCTCTATATATACTCCGTCGTCACTGGATGGTTGCCTCTTCCTATAACGCGTTAATCTTCCGCAGTGGTGTGTTCTTTTCTACGAGGCCCTTTCTCCCAAGTTAGCATGTGAGCTCTTCTGTTTTTGTTGCTTGCTCTTATTCCGCCCCCCCCCCCCCCCCCACTCCCTTATTTCGGTCCTTCTCGTGAAAACAGCCAAGCTTTCACTCTCCTGCCGCATTGTCCTTTTGTTCCTTGTTATTTCTTCCAACACTTGGTATTTCGCATCTCCATTGCACTGGTGTTACGCGTAGACTTCTCCTCTTTCCTATTTTTCCCCCTTTCTTTTCCGTTTTTTCGTGCCGGTTTTCATTTATTCTGAGTCACGGATCTTTCTATATGCATATAGGGCTTTTATTTTATTTCGCTTGGTACGTTATATCAGCTTGTCACTCTTCGTTCGTGCCTGTCTTTTCGCATTTGCCCGCAGCTGTCAGACGCCACACGGTATGCGATCTGTCGTCCTCATTCCCCTCCTCGTTCGTCGTCTCGTTGTTGTTCTTAGCGCGCAAGAATGCCCAGTCTTTTCGGGATGCCCGCTGTCAGCACGCACGGCTGTCGCCGAGATTGCGCGACGACGGGCTGTCTTGCGAGAACGGAAGAATGGCTCCGCTCGTTTCCACAAAAGGCGCCACGGAAGAGCAGGCGAAGGCACGTTTCTCTTGTCGTTGACGTCGTCACCTGAGACGGGACGTTCTCGGTGCTCCTGCGGTCGCGCTCTTCGCAGGCGGCGATGGCGCCGTGCACGCGCGCGACCTTGGGGGGATTCGTGTATCGCGGAGCGAAAAAGCCGTGTATACAGGCGCTGAAATTGACACCGCTTGGTTAGAATAATGTGGGTATGAAAAGCAAGAAGAAGAAGAAGAAGAAGAAGAAGAAGAAGAAGAAGAAGAAAAAACAAAAAGAAGAAGAAGAAGAAGAAGAAGAAGAAGAAGAAGAAGAAGAAGAAGAAGAAGAAGAAGAAGAAGAAGAAGAAGAAGAGGGAGAAGAAGAAGAAGAAGAAGGGGGAGAAGAAGAAGAAGAAGAAGAAGAAGAAGAAGAAGAAGAAGAAGAAGAAGAAGAAGAAGAAGAAGAAGAAGAAGAAGAAGAAGAGGGAGAAGAAGAAGAAGAAGAAGAAGAAGAAGAAGAGGGAGAAGAAGAAGAAGAAGAAGAGGGAGAAGAAGAAGAAGAAGAAGAAGAAGAAGAAGAAGAAGAAGAAGAAGAAGAAGAAGAAGAAGAAGAAGAAGAAGAAGAAGAAGAAGAAGAAGGGAGAAGAAGAAGAAGAAGAAGAAGAAGAAGAAGAAGAAGAAGAAGAAGGGAGAGAAGGAGGGAAAGAAGGAGGAGGAGAAGGAGGAGAAGAAGTGGAAGAATGAGAAGTAGAAGAAGGAGAAGAATGAGAAGTAGAAGAAGATAATGATGTGGGGTTTTACGTCCCGAGACCACGATATGATTGTGAGAGACCGTCGCAGTGGAGGGCTCCGGAAATTTCGACCATCTGGCGTTCTTTAATGCGCACAGAACACTGGCCTCTACCGTTTCGCTTCCATCTAAATGCGACCGTCGCGGCCGGTATCGAACCCGTGACCTTCGGGTCAGCAGCCGAGCACCCTAGCCACTGGTCCACCACGGCGGACTTTAAGCAAGGTGAAGAGAGCAAATTCGGAGCACCGGAAATCGCAGCTTCAATTATATTCCGATCAAGAGGAACTTTGAAGCAATAGCTTTTGTAATTTGTTTCAGCCATAACCAGCGTATGCAATGCGGTCCTCTACGGAGGTTGACTGCCGGAGACAAAACATTCCTTTTTTTTTACTTTTGGCTGGTTGGCCGGATGTCTCGTTTCGCTCTCGCAACGATGCCCAGGTGGAGTACCCGGATTTCTCGTTTTAGTGCCTGTTCTCGAGTGCCCGGATAACGGTTTCTTGGCTCAAGGTAACTTGAAGACCACCCGACAACGTAGCTAAATGCATTTCATGCTTAAGAGACGCTCATTGAGCGCCACCTTTCAGGAGTTGCAGTAGGAGAGCGGAAAGGAAGTGGAATGTGCGCGTGACTTGGAAAGATGAGAGCGGAAGGGGCTATGCAGTGTTCGCGTATAAACGAGCGGGCGGCAAGCGTTCAGGTTGCCTCATATCGTGTGATATACGAGACGTCGGTGGTGGCACGTGCACGTTCAGGAGGGGAAGATGCTCTGCCGCCAGTTGCTATAGCATCACTGAAAGATGCTACGAATCACAACCAGCGCCAAGTGTAGTTAAAATCCACCTTTGTTTTTGCGTTGCGATTGCTGTAGAGTTCTAAATCCTGCGCGAAATTGCGACTTCACTACATCGAAACCTGAGAAAGTGATTATAGCACGGACGCACAGCGATTGTTCATTTTGAGTACCATTTGTTAGTTTTTTTTTCGCTGCAGAACTTATTGGTATGGAATAGCCGAGGTAGTACGGCGTTCAACATCTCCACAGCAAAAACTCAAAATTGAGTTGAACGCGATAGCGAAATCCGGTTCACCCTTCAACTGCTAGGCGCATACTTATTCATATGTTTTGTTACATACACACGCACGCACACACAACACGCACACAGTAGATTGGACCAGCACGTGCTATCATCGCCGAATGGGCTCGTTTTCGTCTTGACACCTGTCGTACAAAATGGGTTAAAGGGCCCCTGAAACACTTTCTCAAGTAACCATGGAATGAATTCACTAGAAGAGCTTATTACCAGACGAATTAAACGCCGCAAACATTTTAAAATCTGTCCAGTGAGAGTGGAGTTACAAAAGTTTGTCGCATGCTGCAATTGCATTATCTCTTCTCTTGTCCCGACGAAAGCGCTGGAAGCTAAGCAGGGAGGGTTGCAGGGCAGAGAAACTACCGCGCCTCGTGACCTTGAGCACTTTTTTTTTTCTTTGAACGCGCAGCTTTCCAGTGTGATCGCGCGTGCACGCGTGCACAAGTAGTGACCTCCCGCGGCTATTTCGGTAACTTGATTTTTCGGTCACAGACGCACTGACGATTTTTCGCTGACAACCAACTGGACCGAAGCCGGCGGAGGCTTTCGGTGACACGAGCTCTCTAACACTATCGCGTTAAAACAGTTAGGACAGGACAGAACAGAACCTTCGCGTTGTTATGTACGGTCTCTCGCAAGAGCTCGTAACACCGGTGCAGGAGAGGCACGGACGGGAGGAGCTGTGCTGCGCCTGGTGAGGCAGTGGCGCCATCTCTAGCGTAATGATGGTGTCAGTCACCTGTTTACGAAGTGTTATTAGCAAGCTTAAGTGAATTATTCTGATTACTTCGGGATTATTTCTGTTATATTGTCTGAGACGCATCTGTTTATATGAACCCGATTTCGAGCATTGCTTTTCTTGTTTTATGCCTGTATTGACCTAGTGACTGTGGGCGTGATCAAGCCACATGATTTCCATGAATAGGCGACGAACCGGGCTCTTTAAGCGACACGCTCCTAAAACAGAAGAAAGTTACCCGTCTGCGACCGAGAAATACATGGAAATTTTCGTCATCACACATCGCTTGTCTGTATAAATAACATAACTGTTGGAGAAGCTCGAGAGTGAGTATGTTGCTTTCTCTCTTTCTCTCTCTCTCTCTCTCTCCATATATATATATATATATATATATATATATATATATATATATATATATATATATATATATATATATATATATCTATATATATATATATATATATATATATATATATATATATATATATATATATATATATACAATGTACCGCCCGAATACACCTTGTGAAAGAAGTGCGTACGGAGAAAGCCACGTGGACGTTGTCATCCGAGCAGCCGCATTAGCTTTAGAATTAATTCGTCCCGGTGCTTTTATTTTTTTTCGTGAGCTCCTTCTCGAAGATCAGTTTCCAGCCTTTTAGCGGGACAGGCCCGATCGTCGTTTTTTTACCGGAAGCGAACGTCGTAATGCTTTATAGCAAGTGAATCGCTATGCTATAGTATGTCTATTGCGTGAATAACCACACTGACATTTTTTTTTTTAACGAGAGTCGAAACAATACAAAGAAGGGGATGTGCTTACGCATTGAGGGCTGGTTGGCAAGTTGAAGTGGGCTGTCTCGTACGGTGGCATGCGCATGCCCCTTCATGTTAACAAGAGTCCATATTGTGCCTTTGTCCTCTCCTGGAAGAGAAAATATCAATGAAGTTTTAAACTGCAAGTACAAAACGGTTCACGAAGCTACCATTTTGTCCACATTCAAGATTAAGCATTGTTGTGGTATCGTCGTTGAGCAGCTGTACTTTATTAAGCAACAATGAACGTGTGAATACGACGGGTGAGGCCATGGTGAGGCTGTTCAAAAAGACCACCAGCTGTTCATGTTCCATTCATGATCAGCTGGTGATCTTCTGCGTACTTAATGCCCTTATGCTCAAAAAGAGCCAAAAGGGGAAGTTAAAACCATCAACAATGCAAGCAACTAAATTCCCTACATATATATGCGAGCGTACAGGATGTCCGCAGCTATAGAGGCAACCTTCTCTCTAATTGAAATATGGGCCATCCTTTGTCTATACGTTGTTTTTCCGTGTTCATATATCTGCTTTCCGTACTTTGTAATACAACCGCGTGCAGATAGGTAATAAATGAAGGTTGTTGAAATAAGTGCGCATAATAGAGTGTGTAGTGGAGCATACGCACTAACGTGTATGCGCCTTCCAATGAGAAGGAAAAACCCCGTGCTCTGATTGCACGAGAACCTAGGCCGCCTTTGCGAGGCTTGTCGTACGGCCATTTTTCGTTGCGACATCGTTGCGACTTCTCCGGTTCAATAAACGTCATCACATTTGGTGGAGGCTGCTGAGATCCCCAAGCAGACCTGGAGCTCCGCTCTCGCAAGTTGCCCGAGAGACCACTGCAAAACATGACTGACGCAGTCGCCAACCAGCCCATCCCAGCCCAGCCAGCACCACCGGCTGTCCCGTCTACCTGCCCCGGCGCTACTCGCCAACGGGACCCACCAATCTTCAGCGGCAGTGGTGAGCAAGACGTCGAAGACTGGCTCTCTTTGTACGGACGCGTAAGCGCCAGCAACAAGTGGGACAACGATTCTAAGCTCGCCTACGTTATCTTTTACTTGGCAGACGTAGCAAAACTTTGGTTTACAAACCGCGAAACCGCCATCACCAACTGGTCCTCCTTTAAGACACTCGTCACTGAAGCGTTCGGCCGACCAGAGGTCCGCAAGCTCCGCGCTGAACAGCGCCTGCGCCACCGAGCCCAGCAGCCTGGCGAGACATTTACCAGTTACATAGAGGACGTGCTCGACCTCTGCAAGCGTGTGAATCCATCTATGCCCGAAGAAGAGAAAATTCGGCAGATTCTCAAGGGCATCGAGGATGGCGCATTCCAGATGCTGCTAGCGAAAAGCCCGAACACGGTGGCCATCCTCGTAAGCCTCTGCCAGAGCTTTGATGAATTGCGCCGTCAGCGTTCCATCGCCCGACAGAGTGTCCCACCGCCGGATTCGATCTCGGCCGTCGCACTCACAAATGCCAACGGTTGCCAAGAAAGTTTGTCACACCAGATCAAAGACTTCATCAGGGAGGAAGTCGCCCGACAGCTCTCCCTGCTGCCGCATAGTGACGCGCCCACCGCAAGCCTGCCTTCGACACTGCAGCAGGCCATACGCACTGAAATTTGTGATGTCCTCCCTACAGTGCAGGCCCCTTACGCATGCACTTCAGCAGCACCTAATCTCTCAGCTGTCGGCTACGCACCACCTGCACCACCTTCACCTCTCAGCTACGCAGCTGTGGTCGCGCGGCCCCCACCACATCCAGTCGCCTTATCAGCTCCACCTCCTCCGGCCTCGCCTCCAGTTTACAGGCCCTCACCTCGCTTTTTCCGTCGATCTAATGAGTGGCGCACCCATGACAACCGTCCTATCTGCTTCGCCTGTGGCATCGCTGGCCACATTGCACGCTTCTGCCGCCGTCGCCCCACACCTGCAAACGCATACTTCGGAACTGCTACCTACGTGCCGCAGCAGGCCAGCGCATCTGCATATGAACAGAGGCACTCAGACTCGGATCGCCGCCCATCGACTGCTCGTTTCCCATCCCCTCGTCGCCGATCGCCATCGCCTATGCGTCGTCGACCACCTCCTGAGGAGGGAAACTAATCAGTGCAGTTCCGGAGGCAAGAACTGCACCTTGTGCGCAATTCCCAAGGCCTCCGTTTTCGCCACAAAATGTTGTTGATGTCGATGTTGAGGGAGTCGCCACATTAGCGTTAATTGATACCGGGGCCGCCGTTTCTGTGATGGACGCCAAATTTTGTCGGAAACTGAAGAAAGTGACCACATCTCTCTGTGGCATGGTGCTGTCCACGGCTAGCGCGCAACGCATTCATCCCTCGGCTCTGTGTACGGCGCGCGTCGTCATCCAAGACGTTTTGTACGTCGTACAGTTTTTTGTTCTGCCATCTTGCTCTCATGACCTTATCCTCGGTTGGGATTTCTTATCACGTCATGAAGCTATCATCGATTGTTCCCGTGCCGAAGTGTCCCTTGTGCCAACATATGAATTTCCACCACCCGACCAGTCGCCTCGGCTCTGCAAACTCATCGCTGACGACGACATCACCTTGCCCCCGGAAGCTTCGGTCCCTATAAGCCTTTCATGTGTGGCGCAACCTGACGCCACGGTGGTGTTTACGCCATCTCCTGTTTTTACTGAACGCAAGGGCATCGTTCTCCCATTTGCCGTTCTTACAATTGCGTCTGGTTTAACCGTAATGCTGGTTACCAACCACTGCAACTACCCCATTGGCTTACTTCGTGGTGAAACGTTGGGATATGTGCAACCTGTCGACCATATCGATGATATTATTCTTCCCGACGAAACGCCATGTCAGATTGCCGCAATAACTGATGCGTCTGAGCCATCAAGTTTGTCACCCTTCGACAATGCTATTGACGCAGACCTTCCCCTCTCGCATCGCCGCCAACTTGTTGCTCTCCTTAACAAGTTTCGCTCTTCTTTCGACTTTCAAGAACCTGCTTTGGGCCGCACCACGACTATCACTCATACTATTGACACCGGCTCACATTCGCCTCTGCGACAGCGTCCTTACCGCGTTTCCGCCGAAGAGCGCCGCGTCATTACGGAGCAAGTAGACGACATGCTTAAACGTGGAGTGATACAGCCTTCTCAAAGCGCTTGGTCATCACCTGTGGTTCTCGTAAAGAAAAAAGATGGCACCGTTCGATTTTGCGTGGACTATCGCCGCTTAAACAAGATTACGAAGAAAGATGTCTACCCGCTACCACGAATAGACGATGCTCTTGACTGTTTACAAGGCACCGAGTACTTTACATCCTTGGATCTGCGTTCTGGGTATTGGCAGGTGCCAATGGCTGAATGTGATCGCCCTAAAACAGCCTTTGTAACGCCAGATGGCCTATATGAGTTCAAAGTGATGCCATTTGGGCTCTGCAACGCACCTGCCACATTTGAGCGCATGATCGATACCATCTTGCGTGCCCATAAGTGGAAAACTTGCTTGTGTTACCTGGACGACATCGTAGTCTTTTCGTCTGATTTCCCGACACATCTTGTTCGCCTCCACGAGATTCTGACGTGTCTAACTTCTGCGGGCCTACAACTTAACTCCAAGAAGTGCCATTTCGCAGCACGAAAACTAACCATCTTGGGACATGTCATCACAAGAGACGGTGTTCTTCCGGATCCCGAAAAGCTTCGGGCTGTCGCTGACTTCCCGTTGCCCACATCACTGAAAGCCCTAAGAAGTTTCATCGGTCTCTGCTCCTACTTTCGTCGCTTCGTGCACAACTTCGCGTCCATCATCGCACCTCTCACGAGTCTGCTTTCCAACAGCAAAGGTATATCTGCATGGTCACCTGCATGTGACGACGCATTTCGGCAGCTGCGCTGCCTGCTGACCTCACCACCCATTCTTCGTCACTACGACCCCGCTGCTGCCACAGAAATTCACACCGATGCAAGTGGCATCGGTCTTGGTGCAGTTTTGGCACAACGGAAAGGCACCCAAGCCGAATACGTAGTCGCCTATGCAAGTCGCGCTCTCAAGAAGGCTGAATTGAATTACTCCGTGACAGAGAAGGAGTGTTTGGCCATAATCTGGGCCTTGACGAAGTTTCGCCCGTACCTTTACGGCCGCCCTTTCGACGTGGTCACAGACCACCACGCTCTATGTTGGCTGTCCACATTGAAAGACCCGTCCGGACGCCTGGGACGTTGGGCACTTCGATTGCAAGAATACGACATCCGTGTAGTATATCGTTCCGGTCGCAAGCATGCGGATGCCGATGCACTTTCGCGATCGCCATTAACCCCAGATGTGGCTTCTCTGTCACCAGTTTTTACCACCTTGTCACCAATAGACACCACTGACATGCTTTCGGAGCAGCGTAAAGATGCATACCTTGCATTGTTACTCGACTACCTTACCGATCCGTCTGCTGTCCCTTCCACGAGAGCGCTACGCCGACAAGCAGCCCACTTTTCCGTGCGAGACAGCATTCTGTACCGCCGCAACTACATGCCTGGTGGTCGGAAGTGGCTCCTTGCTGTCCCAACTCATATGCGCTCTGACATCTGCATGAATTTCCATGCAGACCCTCAAAGTGCTCACGCAGGTGTCCTGAAAACCTATGAACGGCTGCGCCAACGATATTACTGGCGAGGAATGTATCGCTTTGTGCAGAAATACGTTCAGTCTTGCACCACTTGCCAACAGAACAAGACACCTCCGCGGCACCTTACTGGCACGTTACAGCCGCTCCCGTGCCCGGCTCGCCCATTCGACCGCGTGGGTATAGACCTCTATGGCCCCCTCCCATATAGTCGCTCTGGAAACCGGTGGATTATTGTCGGCGTCGATCATCTGACACGCTACGCTGAGACTGCAGCTCTACCGGCAGCGACCGCCCATGAAGTTGCACTCTTCATTCTGCGCAGCTTCATTCTCCGCCATGGGGCTCCACGGGAATTACTCAGTGATAGGGGTCGAGTGTTCCTGTCGGAGGTCATCCAAGCTATTCTCGCTGAATGCAACATCATCCACCGGAAATCTACCGCATACCATCCACAGACGAATGGTCTCACTGAACGGTTCAACCGCACACTTGGCGACATGCTGAGGATGTACACCTCCTCCGACCACACTAACTGGGACGCTGCCTTGCCTTTTGTTACCTTCGCTTACAACACCGCGACGCAAGCGACTACCGGTTTTTCCCCGTTCTTTCTGTTGTACGGCCGCGAACCATCCCACCCACTCGACACCATACTCCCGTACCGCCCTGATGCATCGGAGTGCTCCCCGCTTTCGGAAGTCGCCAGATACGCTGAAGACTGCCGTCAGTTGGCTCGGTCTATGACAAGTGAGGCTCAAGGTCTACAAAAAACCCGACATGATGACGCTCATCACATAGCGCCTACGTTTCGTACTGGCTCCCTCGTGTGGCTTTGGGTGCCCCCGCACGTTCCTGGCCTGTCTTCTAAACTTCTGGCCCGGTACCATGGTCCATACCGTGTCATTGATGCAACCTCGCCGGTGAATTACATCATCGAGCCCCTAACACAATCGCCAGATTTGCGCCGTCGAGGACGCGAGACTGTACACGTCGACCGTCTCAAGCCCTACTACGACCCCCTCATTGTGCCTACTCCCTGAGTCGCCAGGATGGCTACTCTTCAACCCGGGGGGTATTGTAGTGGAGCATACGCACTAACGTGTATGCGCCTTCCAAAGAGAAGGAAAAACCCCGTGCTCTGATTGCACGAGAACCTAGGCCGCCTTTGCGAGGCTTGTCGTACGGCCATTTTTCGTTGCGACATCGTTGCGACTTCTCCGGTTCAGTAAACGTCATCACAAGTGAAATGCTTCCGTGGGCTTACGCTGAAGCGAGATGTGAGTAAAAGAAAAATTAATGTTTTTGCTCGTATGGCGTTATCCGTTTTTTGTTTCGTGTCTTTCCTTGCGACCTCTCTGAAAAGAAGGAGCATGTACATCAAAATGCGCGAGTAAATATCTCTAATTCGTACTAATAGGGATTTGCCTGAGCTTTACCGGCAAGGTGTCTAGCTGCAGTGGTTACTAATAGCAGCACCGGAGGCAACGTGGCCATCAAGCGAAAGTGTGCGTATCCGTTTGTGCCACGAGTGCAAAGGCACGGCATGTGCTGTGGGCACCGATTCGCTAAGCTTTTCGTTCGTATCTCTTTGTAATTGGCCGGCCGCTCCCGCTAGGCGTGACCGTCGTGAGAATTGGTATAAATTTGCTCTAGGCAACCAGTCCAGTGTGAACCATTTCGATGAAAACACTCCATCGTGAGAAGTGGTATAAATTTTCTCTGGACAACCATTCCAGTAAAAGTCATTTTGACGAACACATTGATGAATATTTTCATGTTGGCTTTGTCGACATGCGTGGCTAAACCGTCGCTTCGCGTCATTGCTTCGTACAGTAGTATATGCATTCATATGCGTGCACTGGCTTACCATATTCTTAGAGGGTGGGGGAGGGGGCGCTGCTAGAGGGGCCACCCCCTCCCCCTTTCATTCTCCCCGTGGGCATGCCTTTTATGCACTCACTTGTACAGGCATGCCTTCAAAGCGCGGATCTAAGTGGTGGTGAAAGTGCTGACAATTATTTCATGGTTGCTGAATCGGAGTGCACTAAAGAGCAGCAGTTCATTTACGCTAGTGAGATAGGGCACGAGTTAAGTACGTGGTTTGCAAGGCAGCTCTCTCAACTACTGCACGGAATTTTCAGCATGGGGCCAAGCAGCCCGCATTAGCGTGCGTGAGTTGTTTGGCGATGGCCTTTGATTAAGAAGAGTTGGTTCTGCAAACAGCGGCGATGCGAGTGTTTGCACGTGAGAGGCGTGGCTTGCATGCACAGGCAGCCGTTGATTGTGGGGACACAGAAGACGGGCGACGCCGAAACTCCTATAATGTATTCATCATGCTAGCGGACAGACGAGTTAATCAATCTGAAAAGAGAAAAGGAAGTAGTATAAGTATAAACCAACCTATGTGCCGCGTACGGGTCCGTTTGACAGGCCCCCGCGTGCGCCCTCTTTTGTCGCGAGTCAAACAAAACCTGGTAACGTTCCTCAACGGGCCGGTGACGTTCTATCGATGTGTGATCGCGTCCCGGCGTTGGGAGGCTTTAATAGCGTTCGATCAGCACATAGGTGTGTGTGTGTGTGTGTGTGTGTGTGTGTGTGTGTGTGTGTGTGTGTGTGTGCGTGTGCGTGCGTGCGTGTGTGTGTGTGTGTGTGTGTGTGTGTGTGTGTGTGTGTGTGTGTGTGTGTGTGTGTGTGTGTGTGTGTGTGTGTGTGTGTGTGTGTGAATCATCTAAAACAAGGTGTAGTTCCACCTTGTATCGTTGGGGTTGCACGGGCAAAAAAATGAAAAAATAAAACAAAATGTACGAAAAGAAGGAAAACAAAGGAAAAGCTTATGTAGGCTCGAGAATAAGCAACTTGTTATTGCCTAAAGATCAGTGTTTCGTGTTCTTCGGTGCGCTGAACGTGTAACTCGTGTAATATCTGGCGTTGTTGTCTCCCCCGCCCTTTTCTTTAGAGGTACGTTCACGTGCACCTGTTCCGTCAACAGTCCTTAATCCACGTGGGTTTGAGATAATCGTTCTTGAAGCTCTTGGTTATCGGTAACAAACTTTCATCTGCCAGAGTTCAATGCATAAACATTTTTGGAACATCACGTATACATCGCAAATATCCGTGGACTCGGTGTCACTCTTCAGAGCGCTCTGTCATGTTTGCTTTCCAAGTTGCAGGTGGAAAAAGAAGTGTGTGGGAAAACGAAACTTTATTTTCAGATTCTTCCAAGGCTGTTTACGAGTGGAGGTGAGTGGTCACGTTAGTCCAAGCAGCCGTGAGCTTGAGCCTAGACTTGTTCACCAGCGGTAGCTGATGCACGGAATTCGGGCTTGTCGACTGTGGAGATCGGATTGGTTCGTTATTGATTTAGTATTGCTTGTGAATACGTGTTACGTTCCCAGATCATGTGCTGGAGTACTTTAAATCATGCGGTAGAGTATCCTTGTGGCATGATGCTACGAACGGGTAGTTAGTTGTCTTCCGTCACTTTCCCTTTCACGTGGTAGAGCGTTCAGCCACTTGCGAAATCTGTAGTAACTTCTATGTGTTCCCGGAGACGTCCCATAGAGAAGAATGTCGTGGAAGTACTACTTGTCCACTTTATGTCGGCGCAGTATGAAGATTTTCTCTGTTTAGTTTGCACTTATGAAGTAACGCGCTTATTAACGAGCCAGACTCATGTCTCGGGCTGCGGTTTTGCATGCTGTATACAGCACTATACTATGATTTACCCTCTCTTTTCACTCCTCATCCTCACTTTGTTCCCACTTTTAACGACACCGTCGTTAACAGTATAATGGTTTATAACAATGAAAAGCCGCTGCACCGTGAACACCGTTATGTTTCTTTTTTCTTTTTACGGTGAACTACTTCGCCTACTACAATGTCCGCATGCCGCATCATTTGTAATAACAATAATTTCTGCCTATTGGGACTCCGTGCTGAATTTAAATGAAATGGAGATTCCTAAAACAAAAATAAAGAAGAAGAAAAATGAAGCTGCTGAACCGCCGCCCGCAGCTCCAACGTCCCCTGGCGCCCCTTCGGATTGGTGGTATGCTTTTTTGCATGAGGAGTCAGCACTGTGGCAAAGCTAACTTGTGAAAGCCACTTGGGCGCGGCAGCAGGGGTGGCTTCTTTTGTTGTACTTTCTGGAATACAGTTTGAGTAAAAAGTTGCGACTTCGAAAACTTTCAGTGCTCAAAACACTTGACGTTGCCTATGGGGCTTCTGGTTGTCCCGTGGAAGCATCGGAATTTCCAAGCGTGTCCGAAAATTCGACCTTATCACTGAACTTACATTGCTTTTTTTTTCGTAGAGGTCGTTTATAGCAATTAACGGTTACATAACTGTCTGTTCCATACAAACATATCTCTGCTAAGGTTCACTCTCTTCCCTCTTTCGTACTCTCCTCCTTGCCTTCACACGACTGCTCTGCCCCCTGACTTCTCTTTTCGCGCCCCCTTACAGTACCATACTATATATGCGGTATTATACTATACAGTGTGCGCGCGCTGTATTATAAAGAAGCTTTACCATCTCGTCCGAATCGCTACATTGATTACACTGCTATATATGGTACTGCAACACGTTCCTCTCCCCTTTTTACCCTCCTCCTCAACCTTACATAACTACTCATCCTCACCTAGTTGCCTGCCCCTTGCTATACCGTAGCTATGCAGGCTCTACCCTCTTCTTTACGTTCCTGCTCACCCCCTCTTCCGTTTCCCAACCCATGCTATGCTGTACTATACAAGATTTTGCTATGCTTTCTCTTTCTCTCTCGCTCTATTTTCTTGCCTTCATTCTTTTTTTCTCTCTCACACCCTCTGCTTCTTTTGTTTCTCTGCTTCTTTCTCTTCCTACTTCTTTCTTTATCGTTCTCTAGTCCACAGTGACGCAATGATACGGTTGACGTTTTATCCGAAACGAGGCACAGCTGCGTCATGTGGTTGCTGGGCGACACGTGGGGACGTCATAGCGCCAGGCGCTGTTTTTGGTCTACGCTCTTTAAAGGGGCTCTGAAACGCGTTTTATTGGGATAGCAAGTATATGAACACTCTTGGCTGGATTTTTCCGCCGGCGTCGACGTCGGCGTTGATGTCATGCACCGTATATTTATACGTATCTATATATATGAAAACGCAACAAAGAAAAAACTCTGAATAAAGCATTTCGGTGCGCGGAATCAAACGTGGGACCTCTGCGTCGTGAAAGTGAAGCGTTAACCACTGAGCCACCCCAGAGAACGTTCTTCTCCATTCAAATGGCAAGCTATTTATGTGTACCACTTACCGCTGCTGTGTTTTTGACATTACCAGAAAGATGGCGCAATGAGCGCACGTTGCCACATCGCTCAGCGGCGCCTGCTCTAATCTTCTACGCGTACTTTGCCCGGCTTAGAAAAGGGGAGCGACGCTCCCTCGCGCGCCCTTATCTCGCGGTGGCGAGGAGGGGAGGATTGTACGCTTTGGCTGGCCTCGGGCTTTACGTGGAACGATTCTGCTGTAGTTACCGGGTGCACAAAGATCTTTGCTATCATTGCAGTCTCCGTTCGCCAAAAAGCGCGTGCTTTTCAGACTCAGCGAAGTATCAGATGAGACGCTTATTCGCGTGCATCCGTATACCTGTGAGTACGTTTCGTGCGTAATTTGTGCGCAAAAAACGCGAGGCACGTTTTGATCTGCTTTCCATTTTGCGCGTGACCTTTCAAATTGTTGCTATCGCGTTCATTATTTCGCCTTTGCGGCAAAGCTGCGACTTTTTTTAGTAACCATGGAACTAATTAACTGGAAGAGCTTATTGCCTGCCCCACCGCGGTGGTCTAGTGGCTAAGGTACTCGGCTGCTGACCCGCAGGTAGCGGGATCGAATCCCGGCTGCGGCGGCTGCGTTTCCTAAGTAGGCGGAAATGTTGTAGGCCCGTGCGCTCATATTTGGGTGCACGTTAAAGAAAACCAGGTGGTCAAAATTTCCGGAGCCCTCCGCTACGGCGTCCCTCATAATCATATCGTGGTTTTGGGACGTTAAACCCCACATATCAATCAATCAAATCAATCGAGCTTATTGCCTCAAAAATTCAGTGCCGCGAAAATTTTAAGAATGCGTCCAGTACGAGCGGAGTTACGAAGATTTGTCACGCACTGCAGTCGCATCCTCTCTTCTCTCGTCCCGACGAAAGAGCTGGAAGATAAGCAGGGAGAAATGGGAGGGGCAAACAAAATACGTCCTCCACGATGGCGTCTCTCATAACCATATGGTGGTTCGGGGACGTTATACACCCCACATATCAATCAATAATAAATCACTCAATTTTAAAATGGTAACATAACAACGAGACACCACAAGAAGTACATATGCTCAAACTTCTTGAGTGTGTTTGTACAGGTATACATGCATAAGCTGTATATATTTATAGAAATGACTTGGCGCGCGACGAGTCGTACGTGACGATAGAATGGTATACGAACGTTTCACCCCGAGGCCAGGTCTTTCGACGACTGTATTTGTGTAAGAAGTGTGTCCTCGCCACTTTCGCGCTTCTTATTCACACTTCTTTACACTTCTTTCCGGAGATGGGTAGCAGGTGCTGCATGTGATGTCCTGAGGCGAAATAAAGTGGGTGTGCGTAAGGTGTGCATCGTATTTACAGATAAGCTTTCTCGCACGCGGAGTCGACCGGGGAGCATAAAATGAAATATTTCCGCTCGACACGCGTCGTGCCCCCCCGGACACGTCGGAGAGATGCGACGTGTGCGCCACGGGTGGCGTAAAACGGCCGTTTCCGTTGCTCATCAAGGATATACGGTGTGCGGGACACCGACAGGATTCGAGAAGATGCACTCCTTCTCCGCAGAGTTTGCGTACGAGGCCTGTATACGCGCTGCACGTATATAGAATAGCTCTACCCTTAGTATAGAAGGTTGATGCGTGTGCTGTGTGCGGTAACTGCTGATTGAAACATGACATAAGGCATTAGGGGAAACACAGCTTTCCTGCTTCTAGAAAAACAAGCTTGCTCGTATGTACCGTACATACATACATACATACATACATACATGCATACATACATACATACATGCATACATGCATACATGCATACATACATACATACATACATACATACATACATACATACATACATGCATGCATGCATGCATGCATGCATGCATACATACTTACATACATGCATACATACATACATACATACATACATGCATACATGCATACATACATACATACATACATACATACATACATGCATACATACATGCATACATGCATACATGCATACATACATGCATACATACATATATGCATGCATACATGCATGCATACATACATACATGCATACATACATACATACATACATGCATGCATGCATGCATACATACATACATGCATGCATGCATGCATGCATGCCTACATACATACATACATGCATACATGCATGCATGCATGCCTACATACATACATACATACATACATACATACATACATACATGCATACATACATACATACATACATACATACATACATGCATGCATGCATGCATGCATGCATGCATGCATACATACATACATACATACATGCATGCATGCATGCATGCATACATACATACATGCATACATACATGCATACATACATACATGCATGCATGCATGCATGCATACATACATGCATACATGCATGCATGCATACATACATACATACATACATACATACATACATACATACATACATACATACATACATACATACATACATGCATACATGCATACATACATACATACATACATACATACATACATACATACATGCATACATGCATACATACATGCATACATACATGCATACATACATGCATACATACATACATGCATACATGCATACATACATGCATACATACATGCATACATACATGCATACATACATACATACATACATACATACATACATACATACATACATACATACATACATACATACATACATACATACATACATACATACATACATACATACATACATACATACATACATACATACATACATGGATACACACATACATAAAGTAAGCAATAAAGATAAGAGTGGACATCTCTTATTTTTCTGTAAAGCGTGACGATGACACGGACGCACGCTGTTGCTATGGAGACTCGCCCACGTAAAAGCAAAGCCGTCATACACAATCATACAAAGGCCAGTCATTCGCTGGACTCTATAATATGTATTCGCGCCAGCGTTCCTCGCCTTTTGCAAAGGCTCTCTGTATGGCGACAGCCGAAGTCAACAGGCCCGTCTTATAAGTCCCCATGGAGGTAGCCAGTCTATATGGTCGAGCATTTATGCGTCTTTTTTTTGGGCCAGCACTTGCACCTCTCCCGAAGCTCAGCCTATAGTGTACTTTGCTCCAATCGGTGATCCGAGAAAAAGCTCCCCGAGCGAAGATATTTTCTCCCTTTTCACTTCTACAGCTTCCCAGTCGGCCGAAGCTTCATTTCTAAACCGACTCGTCTATATATATATAGCTTGAAAGGGGTGTCGCATAATCCTCTTCGACGCATCCCACGGGATATTAAAAGGGAAAAGGGCAACCAGGTATCTCTATCCCACGGGGATAGGGATCAGCGTTTCGCTTGCGCGCATGCCATTTTCGGTGCACACGCATCGGTGGGTTTCAGCCCCCTGTCGGCTCTTGGCGGTGACAGGATCTGTGTGATGCCGTACGCGTTCTTCGCCGAACGCGACAGCCGTAGATTTTCCCCCCCTCCCCCCCTCCTCGCTACTCCTGTGTCATCCTAGTGGGAACCGCGCGTAAAACTGGGACAGCCAACTAGTTGCATAGGCTGCAGGGAAGAGCAGAGCATGCTTAAAATACGGGACAAAGTTATGACGTACTGGCGTTAAGTGTGTAGTGTTTCGAGAGAGTCGTCATTGAAGCCCGGCGCGTCATAGCAAATTTGTAGGTTGGGAGTGGCGTCGCTTAGTTTCGAAGTTCGAAAAGCTCTGTGCAGTACGGGGAAAAGGATAACGCAGCAATGACGGCGGACAGGTGGTGCGTGACGCGGGAATCACTGTAGCCCGTAATTTGCAACGCGTCCGATTATGACTGTGTAGGCGGCGGATGTTTATGTTTCCGCGGGTATATACGACGGTAACTGCGGGAACGTAGAGGAACAAAAATCAGGCGTGATAATGAAAAGTCTGACGTGAATGCGTGAACGCCGCCTGGTGTTCAGTCTCCATGCATCGCTGAGCTGTCGAAAGGAATCGGGGGGGTCACATGTGCATGAAGCAGGAACAGACATGCTGTCGCAAAACATACCCTTTACGAAGTCGCAAAACTTTTGATATCTATAATGGCAATGCAGAATGCTAACATTTCAGAATTTTATTAAGGCGGAAGCTTTATATATCTAATGAGCGTAGAGATTTTGTGATGCCTGACGTCGTTTTGTAAGATGTACAAAGGCACTGCGAGATTTAGAGACATGGTGATACATCACGAGACCTCCATGGGTAGAGTGTCACGTGCCGTCATCAATAATGTCACGCAACAAGATAACGTTATGAGTGCTATGACGATGTGAAGGCAACGAGACGCCACGTACCGCTCACCAAAATTTCTAATGTCACCATGACAGCTTGACAGGCAGTCATAATTGCGATGACGACGTCATTACGTGATGTCACCGCTTTGTCATAGGTATCATGCAAGGAAGCGTCAGGTGCAGGGATCCCCGAAGAAAAGGAGAGGGGGAGGGGGTGCGGAGAGAATGCACTTTCCTCAGTATGTATAGGTAATTTAATGAGTTTATCGTGAAAATGTATACGCTTTCGCCTGTTCTCTTCGTGACGTTGGCTAAAAGGTCTGCAAAAAATTTTAGGGGCGCTTTCACTGTTAAAAAGTGTCACGATTTATTTATTTATTTATTAGAATACCCTCAGGGCCCGTAGGGCATTACAGAGGGGGTGGGTACAACATATATAACACACAAGAAAAAAAGACAAAATAAAGAAACAAGTATCAGATGCGCAAATCAGGAAGGCAACATAAGTCAACTAAAAATGTATAAGAATTCAAGCACATACAAGACAAAGATAGATAGTGGAAACTGCGTATAGTTACAAGCATTGCTGAGAAATTGCAGTCTTGAATAACAAAGGGTCTGTTATTGATACCACGGAAGAGGGAAGGTGGTTCCAATCGGCGGCTGTTTTCGGTAAGAAGGCTGCTGAAAAGAATTTGGTGCGGCAAAACGGAATGGCAACCTTATGCTGATGATCAATGCGCGATGAGTGGTATGACGGTTGTGAAATGAGGTCTCGCTTCATTGATGGATTGTGAAAAAATATCTTATGAAAAAAATGCAGTCGCGCCAGTTTTCTCCGGACAGTTAAATTGGGTAGGTCAAGGTTAGATTTCATTTCTGATATGCTAGCAGTACGGGAATAATTAGAACAAATGAACCGAACTGAGCGGTTCTGAACAGATTCTAACGCGTTAATTAAATTTTGCTGCACGGGATCCCATATAGCGGACGCGTACTCAAGCTTTGGGCGACGGTTTTCAGGAATACCACGGGGTTATTATTTTGTGTGCGTATGGAGACTCAGGTCTGAAGTAGTACATTGTAAGATTCCACTAAGTGGACTGTCTCATTGCAACCACTGCTACCGAGCCGTATATAGCCGATAGAAGCAGTCAGACATGCGGCAATGCCAACCCTGGACAGTTACAGGCGCAGGATTACGGGGTATTTGCTGACGTTGTACAGAAAGTTGATGTTGTTGCTTCGTTCTAAAAGCCCATAAGCCGAGTGAAGCCCACGACTGCAAAACAGAGCATTTCAACTCAAACGCGTTCGACTATACGAAAGACGTATGTTGAGTAAAATTGAGACTGAACTCGCAAAGCTGCCGTTTCGCATGTTCCATCGGCAAGAAGTCATCAACTCATAAAGACGATGGCAACGCAGCGAAGTCCTTCTGTCAGTTTTGTTCAAATGTAGCGGTATAGTTAGAAAAAAGTGATGAAATTTAGCTTTGAGACCACTTGCGATTGAATGATGTCATTTTACTGCGGACGCCTTGGCTCAATGGTTCGTCTATATTGTAATGACACTATAACACGAGAAAACCTAATACACTCAATAAATCATTGCCCGCTATCAAGAGTATACTGTCGAATCGAGGTTTTAGAACAGGCCGCCGCACTAACGATCATCTACGTGACGTCACTGCTGAGCTCATACTTCGGCCGCTGTGTTTATGGTGACGGCCCTTCTCATTAGGGTGGCCGGCCCGTCGGCCGTAACGTGCTTTAGTCCACCTTCGTGCACATTATACTGCGCCTTTTGTCCGTCGCCCGCATACTCTACTCATCCGCGCACACATGCGCGTATACACAGGCCTGCAACGCCTAATAGCTATGGCGCTTAAGTAATAGTAAACACTTTTTGCATGCCATGTTAACGAGATTGTATATGCTGCAGTCTCAATGACGGCACGCATGCGGCGCTTGGCGTGTACGCGACAGTTGTGAGCAGTACGCTGCTAATATAATTCCGGCCGCGGCCATGGCCATGGTAAGTGGAAAGAGAAAGGGCGTCTATACTTTGAATGGCAGCTTGCGCCATATACTGTGTTGACTGTGAAAACTGATATGGGCTTTTACTTCGGGCTGTCAGAACTCCAGATATTCGAGCCTCTTGAGTTTGCTTTTCTTCGTTGTTACAATAGAGGTTGTGTTATATACATATATATATATATATATATATATATATATATATATATATATATATATATATATATATATATATATATATATATATATATATATATATATATATATATATATATATATATATATATATATATATATATATATATATATATATATATATATATACGTGGTATAATGTATGTACGTAAGTGTTCAGCTAATAAAACTACGTTATCGACGAGAACAGTCTATACGGCATACAAAGTTGTTGATCAGTCATGTATGCAGAGACTCATGCGAAATGTATTAACAAATATCAGGGGTGATTTGTATCTTGGCGATTTTCGCAATGTATTAACATTGCTGTTCAGAGATATGTGCTCACACCCACACACACACACGCACGCACCTGTTCAGATACCGCTCAGAGATACCTGTTCAGAGATATGCGCTCTCACACACAGACACACGCATGCACATGCGCACGCACACTTGCACACGCCCTCAGAGAAAGAGAGAAACAGAGAAATTCAGTTTCCGACGAACACATAAATTAGTTTCCCCAGTTTGCCAGCCAGGCGAACATCTCTATAGCTTTTCATTCGAAAAAGCGCTTCCGATTAAGTTCGCCTCTTAACTAATCCGACGGCTTTGTTTGATTCTCTCGGGACTGCAGAAATATATAGAGTCAGGCTTAGCCTGCCCGTCTCAGCGTGGGAGAGGCTCATTGTGCGCTATAGTCGCGTTTCTCAGGACTGCTAATAAAGTTTCTCCATTCATCCTCACATATATGGAGTGAGCGCGGCCGGCTTTGGGATTCTGTCCGTCTGATAAACAGCGTCCCGCGCTTCATCCCATGACCACGGCGCTCGCTCGCATTTCGACGTAAGTGAAACCTCCAATAGACATTTCACGTCGAGTCTGGGCTAAGTGAACCCGGAACTCTGGCGGCTATTACTTGAGTCCACGTTTCCCCCGCAATATTCTGAATGCGTGTAACTCGTATACTATTAAGCCGCACATGCGTCGCTCTTGGTGATCCTAGACGATGTTCAGGTACACGCGTGCGAGCCCCGGAGTTGCACACCATCGGTTTGCACAGACTTTGGGCGGGCTTTTGCCTGGTGGCGTATTCAGTGTTAAGCGTAGATGTTGCATGACTAGACGCGTGACAAGAAAGAAAACACAATCAAGAGCGCTCCACTGTTCCACCGTATCGATTGATGATTGATATGTGGTGTTTAACGTCCCCAAACCACCATATGATTATGAGAGACGCCGTAGTGGAGGGCTCCGGAAATTTCGACCACCTGGGGTTCTTTAACGTGCACCCAAATCTCAGCACAAGGGCCTACAACATTTCCGCCTCCATCGGAAATGCAGCCGCCGCAGCCGGGATCAGAAGTTCCACCGTATCCCGTGCCGTCGTGTAAGTACTGCGCGTAAATATGGGCCCTATAAAGTAAGACATCAGATCAGTTTAGACAGGCAAGTAGTTCTGAAATATATTATCTCTAATTTCGCCGTCATGTTGTCTTGTTTTCTCTTGCAGCTGTTACGCTGTGGGTTTTTGTTACAAAAAATGTGGTTCCTTTGTTACCCCCTACTTCCTTATGTAACGGAGTATTTGAGGGTCAATAAATGATTACGAAGAACGTGGTGATAATGATGATAAGTTAATTACGAGAAGAAAAACTGCTGTTCAAAATTTTGTTTTTCAACGTGTCGCCGAAACTTCAGCGTGTGAATTTCATCAAGATGACACGAACTTGGCAGTATATTTGCCGA
The DNA here is from genome assembly GCF_043290135.1 of Rhipicephalus microplus. Taxonomy (NCBI): domain Eukaryota; kingdom Metazoa; phylum Arthropoda; class Arachnida; order Ixodida; family Ixodidae; genus Rhipicephalus; species Rhipicephalus microplus. The sequence goes on along the minus strand of NC_134702.1, from coordinate 69,141,869 downwards.
GAGAAAATTATGCCAAGCTTTTCTTGGTTTTCGCTCACTTAACTGTATGTCGGTTGATTGCATATCTCTTAATTATGTCAGTTAATTGCATGCTGGTATACAGAAAACGAGCTTCTTTAGACAATGCCGGCCTCCACTTTCATAAAATCGTTTTAGGCGTTCTGGTAACGTTGCTTAAGTGAAGTTTTTGGAAACTCAATATGTTAACGCTTTGGGCCCTTAGAACGCAGTGTAAGCACTTTTTTTCGCCTGATAACTGATTACGTAGGCCCTAGTAGACTGTGTAAAAATCTATGACGTAACGGCGAACCGGTGCGAAAATTTCAAGGCGGCGATGCCACCCGCATTTTCTTTTCGACCGTCTTTTCGCTTACCAAGCGTCTACGAGGGCCTTTGTGATTTCTAATCAGTGAAAGTGGAGCATTCACTTTCTTCTGACGCGACGAGACGCTTAGCATGCAGTTTCAGCAAACTTCCTTGAGCCAATGCCACGGAAATACGGAAAATACACCTTGCAATTCATGATGCAACTTGCAATTCATAACGCAAAAATAAAACTTCATTTCACCTTGAGTTTCTGCGCTATTTAAATGCATTAAGATGACTGTAAGGTTAAAGCCATCTTCTGTATTGATGCTGCCCCGCCACCCTTTGAAAGCTTTCTTCACTTAATGTCGTTTCGCCCAGCCTGCAAGGTCGGAAGCACCCTACCTGGTTGTGCATTGCCTTTGTGATTGGACAACCGTTGACACTAACCTACGGTGCGATATGATGACGTCATTATGTGAAGGTACGTCACAGCGACGTCCCGAACGTTGGCACAAAACTCTGCCGACGCGGTACGCCGATGGTCACATTTTGCCTTTGATGAAGAAGCATGTAAGGCTATCGCTTTAAGGCTATCTCTATCGCATGTAAGGCTATCGCTATCGCATGTAAGGCTATCACAATCGCTATGCGGGTGCAACAACCCTCATTGGTGTTTTCAGTGTAAAATTGGTCAATATAAAAGTACTGTTAAGGAGACTTTGCTACAGTACTTGTTGTTAAACATTCGTTTCCATTTAACACTGTGTACCTCGCATCGACAAGGCCAGAAATCTACCATTGCTAGCGACGTCCCTTGGCGTTCGCTCCTGGTGTTTCACTTGTAGCTGGGGGCTACGAGCCGTAGTCGTACTGGGCCCTGCGGGGAAAAAATCATGACACGATGCGGGAGAAAAGCGCGTCGGCCTAAGACAGATGAATGTCACACGGCGTGTCGGCAGCTTATGGCGTTCGCAGCGGGGAAGGTCCCATATGTGTCGCGCCTTCGTGGTCGCGAGGACCGTGTGACACGGGATGAGCGCCGGGGACGCGCGAGTGCGTCGTAACAGGATGCTTCTCCGGCAGCCACTGCTCGTCTCTCTTCCATCTTCCACGTCCGTCCGCGCCGGCACGTGCGATTGCGTGGCGTTGAATACCCCGCGTACAACGCGATACCGGCCGAATTGCACTCTTTCTCTGCGATTTGAGCGCACAGAGAAATGGCTGCCCGTCGTGGCTAGGTTCTGTGTTTTCGCATGGGTCTCTAAAAGAGGTAGACGTTTTTTGTTGAAGACCTTGAAACACTCATATTGTTGTTATTTTCTCTGTGTAAAACACCACCTCAATACGAATTTCGGAGAGGGAGGGGGCCTCTGGCTACGGGCCTCGGCTATAGATTTAACACACCAAGTTTTAGGAAATATAGTTCAACCAGTGCCTCCGCGATTTGAAAAAAAAAGTATGCTTCGAAATTCGTGACGTCTGTTGCGATGGTTTCGACGCGAAATTCAAAAACGACACTTTTACTTTTATTGTCTCCTCTATTGATAAACGTATGACGGCATAATTAACGAAATTAGAGTTCTCAGAGCAATGTTTGTTAATATAAACCGATTCAAATATCAGAAGAAACATAAATAATGTCACAACCCATGTTTTCTTCGAAATAAAGTTCTACGTGTATGGTTTATATCAAAAATAAAAAAAAGTGTTTTCCAGGTAAGTTCGATGTACTGGCCTTTTGATGGAGTTCCAAGAACTGCATCCTCTTGTTGCGTGTTTCACAATACCGATAACTAATCTACGTTGTATGTTGAATGCAGCGTTAATGAAATGTAACGAATGTATGTATGTGACAGCGCTACTTCCCTCGGGTAAGGACGCCTCGTAAAGGGGAGTGTTGTGCGCGTGCTGCAGTTGTCAGGCAACGCGCCCTCCCATGCAACCACCTCCTTTAATTGCGTTCACTCGCTTTTGCGCTCGAGTATGGCGGGGCTGAGGAAACGATGTGTCCCGTATATGAAGAGCTTCGACGGGCACTGAACGCCGTGTTACGAAACATCGGTTGCGGTGATTACGCCGGATGGTGTTCGTGGTCGGTGACGTACAAAAAGGACGCAAGCAATGTTTTGTTCTGCCTTACACGCTTCATTCTTTCTTCTTTTACTTATTCTTTCTTTTTTTTCTCGCGAATTGTGTTAGTGTGTGAGTCCTGGATGAACGGAGTCGCACGCTCGGATTTACCCGTCTGGAGCAGTCGCGATTCGTTTCTGCTCCGACGTGGTTAAGTGGCCGAAAACCGAGAATGCCCGCTTCCACCTGCGTCGTCCAGCACCTGATTGAGATAATTTTGTGCGAAAGAAAGCTTCACTTTGCGTGCTAAGCAATGTATTTGCCGAGTAACGGCGCTGTCCTACCAAAAGCTGGAGAAAATGACTTTTTTCCTTTCTGCTTTGTCCTGGTCTTCTCTTCAATATACTTTTGTTCTTCAACGTATGATATGCCTTGATGTATTAACTATCGCGATGTTTTGTTGCCATAGGTCGGCCTTAACGGCGACACAATAAGGAAAGATGGATTGATTAATGGTATTTCTCAGTGTATATTAGCAGTATCTCTCATCCTGTTACGATGTGCTGTAACGAGTAGGCTTTACTGAATAGTTTTTCTCTCCTTTGTCTGGTACGGCTTCAAAAAAGATGCCCTTGGCACTGGCAACGTCAAGCACTTGGCCTCGGGTCAAGAGGCGGGCTAACTGTTAACTCAACGTATGGCTCTACAGAGTAACTTGTATGACGTCATTGATACGGAAGAGCTGGTGGAATAATAATAATAATAATAATAATAATAATAATAATAATAATAATAAAATGACAAAAGAGAACTCTAGGTGACACGCTACACAAAAGCTTCCGCATTAAGTTTTCAAGGTCTTTTTTTTTTATTAAAGCGACATCTTCGTGCCACGACCCTCTTTGTCGAAATTGTTCGCACAGGCACCGTGCCCCCAGTGCTAGGGGCAACCGTCTCGACTGTCGCGACGCGGTCCTCAGCAAGCACGCGTAAACATAAAAAAAAAAGTTCTAGAAAGAGTAGTCGAGTTGCCTTCTCTATAAAAGACTAGCGCTAAAAGCGCGCGCACGCACGCGTTGGTCGCGATTCTCTCGATTAAGCTGAACGAATCAACGCCTCTTTTCATTCGTCTCACCGAGTCTGTACCCCCTCTCTTTCTGTATACGCAGGCTTTAGAGCGGACCACCGCCACCACTGAAGAAAAGGCGACGAGGCGGGGACTGCACTACTTAAACCGGCGACTGCGTCGGCGGCAACACACGCCGGCGCTCCTCTCAGTTCTTTTTCCTGCTCGTGTTTCCCGCACCGACGAGCGTCGAAAGAAAAAGGAGAAGTTCAGCCCGGACAGCGCATCAGCGGCGACTTCGCCGCGCGTAGGCGGCTAGGACGACCGGTCGTCGGGGCATGCCGACGACTCGAAGCTCGCCGCCGGCTGCGCTGACGACGACGCCTTCTGTGCCGACGCTCGGGGACGCCGGAAACAAAAGAGCGCGCTGGGAGCGACGCGACCGGAACTAATCCGTCGCCCGGCCGCCGGAGTCGAACGAGGTCTGCGAGGACGCGACGACGAATAAGCACCCCTCCTGCCGCTGCGAGGGCCGTCGCCCATGAATCCTGCTCCTCCATGGCAGGTCAGAAAAAGATGAGGATCATTCCCTCTCCGTCTCCTAACCTCTTGGCCATCTCCTTCCATCGTCCGCGTATTTCGCGCCCTCTTTTCGTTGATCCGCCATGCTCCAGCGAGTGCGCGAAACGAAAGATGAAAAAAAGGCCGACAGGAGGCGGGTATAGCTAGCGACGTGCATTAAATGTCGGTTCGCAAAAAGTTCCTTATGACTCACGAGTGGCGGTGATGACCCTCTCGCTTCTTTGCCCTTATTCGGCACGCTCCGGTGATCGTGCGCAAAGGCGAGGGGCGACGCGGGGAAAGGGAGATCGAGACGACGTGTGTGTTTAAAGAGTGCGTTCTAAATTTGCTTTGCGAGTGAGTGACTGGCTTGCTCAAGCGGCGTTTAGATCCTTTAGAGAGACTTTCTTTTGAGAAGGTCGACTTGACCAGCCTCGCCATCTTTAATTCCTCTTATCGCTCTTCGCGCGGTCTAGAGATAGTGCGAAGTAAGAGCGAGCCAACATGTACTTGACATCATTTTTGAGTGTTATAGAAGCCGTCAACCTGTTTACTTTAAGTATTCGTTTCCTCCACTTGTGTCAGTTAATCGTACCTGCATGCACAAGTGCAAAAAACAAAACAAGAACGAAGTAATGATGTGAGATATCCGTATGCCACTTATTTTAATGTTAAAGTAAGGTTATACCTCAAGGAAAGCTTAGAGGGTGACAACGAATGCTAAACGAGTCACATGTCTATTTACCAGGGAGCCTTGATTTATAATTCTGATTTTTTTATTTTTTTTTTCAAGAACAGAAACGCTGCGTTACTGAACGGCCTAAGCCCGCATTTACAAAAAAAAGCCCTATGCTGGAATTGTTCGTAAACAATATTTCACCCAATGACTATGTGGGACGTATCACTAGTGAAGCCGACTTAACAATGAGAAAACGCACACGAAATAGCTTTATGAATTGGGCCCGGGAGCTCTCAGCGTTTTTCACACGTACTATTGGTATTTAGTATGTGGACGGTATTAGATAGTCATGTGTAACGACACAAGAGTTTAGTGTGGCTTCATCAGTGACCCTTTCATTTTTTCACACATTTTTCCAAGTAGAGGCTAGCAGATCGGAGACTTTCGCTGGTTTACCTTCTGTTTTTCCTTTAGTTCTTTTCTCTCTCTCTTCTCGTCTCTCACTATAGTACTCGCAGTACCCTTGTTCAATTCCAATTTTATGTACCCTGCATACTACTCTGAAAACAACAAAGAAGTGCTTAGCACACCCAGCTCATCTCAGGTCTTGGTAGCATCTCACAGCCTCCTTCGGCTGTAGGACCTTTCATACTGGATTTCCGCAGCTAACAAACAACTCAACCGAATCCGCCAGCGCCAAAACGCGCTGACACGCTTTCGAAATGACGCGGCCGTGGCGATTCTCGAAAGCGTCGTCTTTCTGCACGCGAATTCATCCCACTCGCCGCCGTCATCCCGTCTCGGTGCTTCGGCCGAGGGCCTCGATCCAGGGGCGTGTCGGATGGCACGTCGTTCGCCGTCGCCCGCATGCCTCCGAGCCTGCCGAGAAAACGCGCCTTTAGGGGGAAATTGAGCCAAGGTTGACGCTTTGAAAGGGCCGGCTTACTTCCGTCAGCTCCTATAGGATTACGCGTCACGGCTTTCCTGACGAGTTGACAGCCTGTAGCGAGCTGCGGTAAAGGTCGACCGTCGCATGCAGCGGTTATGGCTGAACTTAATCCTCCGATAACCCCTACTTTGCGCGTCTGTATGCGTCCAGTCTGAAATTCGGCCTTGGCTTCATTGTGAAACCACGGTTTGGCTTGCGTGGTCGACATTGTTGTAAATGGTTAGCTGTGGAGAACTACCGGCGCAGCTCGGAGCGCAGTACGTGAACAGTCCATTATAATGCAAGATAGAAAAAAAAGTTTGGGCACGCTTAACATTGGACTTAACAGAGATGGACTAATCGAGCACCGTGTTCTTCGCCTACAGCCATGACACAAGATACGACATGGTCGTGCGTAGATTTGGCCCCTTTGAATCTATCTTAAAATGCCTACTGCAAGCGAATGTGCACGCCACGCTGCAGTTGTTTTTTTCTCTAAGTGGCGAAACACCGACTGCGCATGCGTAAGCTGCCACTCGCGTGTGCGCAGCTGCGCACTTTGTAATGCGTGGGCCGCTTTAAACCATCCACCCGTTCCGCACATAACATGTTTGCTGCCCTGTGAGATTTTTTTTTTTTACGATTGTGCGCTAATGAGGCTCCTCACTCTATGCGTCACATTTTTGAACGTGTTTTTTTTTTTTGTGTGTGTGAAGCAGTTTCAAGCAGTGGCATCACTTCAATGTATACCACTCAGCTGCTTATGCAGAAAGCCTGGGTTCGATTCTCACTTGTCCCGAGTATTTCGTTTTGTTTTATTTTATTTACTTGCACCTCGAATTATGGCTCACGGACGACGCCGATTTTTCGCTCACAACCAACGACGACGATGCCTGAATTTCTGCGAAACCTTACGCAATCCCCAGAAACGACTCGAATGTGAAAGTTATCATTTTTCTTTAGCGGCTCATTATATTGCATATGCCCCCGTCCCGCAAAAACTTTCTGTCCTTGTGTCATATTGTATATGCTCTGGGATCGGAGGCATTGCAAGTGCTCTGCCCTTTCACGTGCCTCCGGGATAGGCCCGCCAAAGACCAAGGGACATTGTTATGTGATAGCGTCATCACGTGACGTCATACGTTCTGAATTTTGGTTATGATGTCATAGGGTGATGTCATTACATGATGCTGATCCTTTGCATCAATCTTGTTGACGCCTTTTCATGGTCACTTCAAAGACGGGATAAGGCGTCGGAGGCTTTCGCCTTTAGAATATCAGGAACCCGCCGATGGCGTCTGTACCTTGTTACTCCTCTAACTGCGAGATTCGATCATGGCCGAATTTCGCCAAGACGCAGTAGCCAAAATTCCTTATTACCTCGGTTGCAGCGCACGTTACGAAATCCAGACAGTCAAAGCATATCTTGTGCTTTACACTACACAAGGCGTCCTTCATAATCCGCTGTGGCATTTCAGTAAGCTTAAACCCGACAAGTTAATTTGATTCATATTGATCGCGCAGTGTCGTTGAATCGTTGGGTTTATAGATTCCGTGATAGTGTTCCTTAATTAACGAACGCGCTTGAACTACGAAGCATGCGCAAATTAAAGCGTTGGCTGTCGGTAAAGCAAAGATGATTCTGCCGAGTGAGTGGCACCGTTCTTAATTTCACAAGCTTCGTTTGCACAACCTGTGCATGGGTAGAACAGATAGCGCGCGCAGAGTTTTTAAGTATCCGCGTCAACACATTTGCAGGTGCGCCGTCAAGATATGGCCATGTCACCATCACATACAGTGAATCAAAACTGTGTATAGTTGCGTGAAATTACGCGGGCCTGTATGACAATAGATTAACAACACTCGGCATTACTTGCAAGGGTTCAAGTCAGCGAAGAATAAGTGCTGTTCAAAGCACTGAATAATAACAAGGAAGAATGAGTTGTTCGCAAATAATTCTTCATTTCCGAATATTTATTTTTTATATCGTATATGCAGTGAGCGTAACGTTGTCATGTACGGTATGATCGCGGCTTCGTTGCGTTGCGGTATGTTGTGCAGTGAAGACGTTGAGATAAGCAATGTTTGTGAGACGAGTGTTATTTTACGTACGCACTGCTCTCGTACATGCCATAGAGTAAGCGTATTGTAGATGCTTTTAGCCCGCCGTCTAGGGTAGCAACTTCGTTCCGTAGCTAACTTCGGAAGCTGTGAGGTGCTGGTTCCATCTCAAGTTCGGCGACCACACTGAGTTCGGGACAAACGAAGAAAGCAAAAAAAAAAACGGTTGCTGCGATTTTTGTTCATGTTACAAAAAGGTCAGCCATTTGACAATAATCTGCGATCATCGCTATAAGGTATATACGCCTTCCACAGTCGAATTGTCGTTTTAGCTTTTCGTTTTTTATTGAAATTTTCGCATTTAGGACCCGGGATCTTGCTTTCGTTTTCAACTCATCACCTATGCCGTCCCAGATAGGCTTATTACGTTCGAAGAGCGCTACGGCCACACAGGCGGATACAAGCGCAGCGCAAACTTATACGCGCAAGCCGGACATGGCGGGACGAATATCGTGAGCCCATCCGCGCCCTTTGAAAACGCCGGCTAGACACTGGCACAGCGCAGAAGTAAAAAACAAAGCAGCCTTTATGAATTGGGACACAAGCAAAACGTGTGGGTCCAGATAACCTTGCTAAGTATTGCAGAAGCTCAACAGCGCTAGCAGTAGACAAATGATAATTTCAAGAACGGGCGCATGAACATTTGCATACTTATCTTGTGTTCGAGTCAGCTGCGCGTAGTAATTCAGTTACGACTTTAACAACAACAAAAAAAAACTGAAGAGGCGGGGGTCCTTTGCAATTCTTTCCTGGTCGCTGGGGAATGCATGCGAAGCAATGTCAGGAGTGGCTTGGAACCATTCTCAGTCGCCCTACCACTGATTCCTCATGGCAGTGTCATGTTTTCATGCGGTTAGTATTTCATTGCCACTGCAGCATGGCCCGCGCGGCTAGTATCTGAGGAACGTGATATAACTTCCTTAGTCAGGACCCGATAAGGGATAGAAAGCCAGTCAGATGAAAAGTTCGCGCAGAATGTACTCTGTTCAGTCTCATTTTTTTCGAGGAGCGTTAACGTATTTCCATAACGACTGCGCCTTGTTTTACTTCAAGGGCATGAACAAGGGCCCGTTCTCTTGCAGACACAATGGCTCGACCTTTAGAAGATGACTGCTTCCGGAGAAGATCGGTTGAAGAGGATGTCGCCAAGGTGGGTAGCATAAGCTTGCTGTCTTCTTTTAAGGAACCGATTAGATATCACAATTTCTTTCGGTCATTGATACGCTCATTGTTTATAATATACTTTTGGGCGAGTTGCTAGCGTTCGATCATTACAAAGAGCGCGAAAAAGACGCGAGGCAGTAGTAAGAAAGTTTCACGACAGCGCGCTGGTCGCGTATTCCTTCGTTCTACATCGTCTCTTTCTCTCCTTTTCTCGAATCATCGTTCGTTTTGACATTTCTTTTAACGCTCCCAGTGATGATTTACTCTCGGCTTCAAAAGTATTGGCACAGCTAGGTCCGACAAAGCTTTGCATTTTCGAATAATACGTGCTTGTATCGGCCGGACTGCCTAGCACACTTTGTTAGACTGGTAGTCTGAACTGAACGCTACCTTCCTAAGATTCAGCTTTTTTTTCTTGATCTCGTAGTCCCTAAACGTGCGAACGTTGACTCTTATTCGGGGACGCCGTCTGTCGCAAAGCGTTTCGCGGGCACGCCATTTTACCGAAGCGGCTTATGGTGCGTCGACGTGACAGTCTCGAAAGCAATGTCAGCCGTATTAAGAAAACAGCACAGCCAGCTACTGAAGGCTTTCTCGATCGCCGTAATAAGGAAGCGAGAGACCGTTACGTATTTCGAATGTGTCGGGAATAGCATCCCTTCTTATTAAGAGGCAGTTTAAACGTGCGGCATATAATTATACAATAGAGAAGTATATTGCGTGCTGTCGAAAGACCCGAAAGAGGGCGTGCGATACGATCTATCGCAGTTGTGACAGCTTCGTAGTGTGTGTTTGTCCAGAGCTGTGCCTTGCTTGCACCGTCCGGCTTCCGCCCGTTTTTATTGAATTCTAATACTTAAGTTATTGCCTGTAAGCGCAATCGACATGCAGGTAACACTGGTAAAGCGGGATTCTGACGGCTCAAGCCGTATACACGGGCTGTAGCTCTAAATAAATAAATAAATAAATAAATAAAAGAAAACTTACAACTGCGAATAAGCTGCTGCTCACAAACATGTATCCGATGGCTTGCATAAGGTTTTTAGCCCCTTATAAGAGGCTGTTACGCAGCAATATGGTGGTTTTTGGACGTTAAACCCCACATATCAATCAAATCATGTTACGCAGCAAGGAGTATACGCGTCACGTGTACACGCTTCCCGCACCGCGACATTTACTTCGGGTCTCGCTACTCGCTCTACACGTACAGCGACCTCGCTGACTTGACTGTGACGCGTTGTTCGCGCCTTCGCGAGCGGACGTCGTCGGCTGCTCTATATTGTTGTTACACGCATTCGAAGCGAGAGGTCAACAATCAGCGTTTCGTGTTCCCGGCACGAGGTTGACGTTCTGACAGACAATGCCCTGTCTGTTTCGAAGCGCGCGAACGTCAAACGTGTATCTGGAAGCTAAGCCTATAGCCTCCGAAAAACGCAGCGTAATGTCACGATCCTGTACGTGCCTAACTGGCCGGTACACTGCAAGTGTAATTATACATTCGGCGCCACAAGATTACTAAACGTGGGACGTTATGTGTCCCAACTATTTTCGACCATAACCAGGGAAAACAGACGCTAGTGCACGTTGTCAGCATGTTTAGTCCAGGCTGCGAAGATGTGTTGTCTCTCGCAGACACCTCAGTCGGTAAACTTTCGATGAAAAGACCGCGTACGATACCTTTACGCTTGTATTGCCCTGTGTTGACAGTGGGTCGTGTATGTGAATCGAAGTTCGCTAGGAGTAATAGAGCGCGTGGCTGCGGACGGCTATATCACCGTCCGCAGCGGATGCCTAGAAGATTTCGTTCTTGCTTGTATGTCAGCGCAAGTATCTGCGACTTGGTATGACTATGTTTTGTATCATTGCAATGTCAGTCCCTGCGTGGTCCAGAGCGGCCGTCTGGTCGCTCTAGACGAGAGGGATTCAGGCTATACCATCTCGCAACGCAAAACACTCGAAGACGCGTTCTATAGTCGCATGGCATGTATACCAGTTCCCAGCATAGATTATATTTTCTAAGATGCAGTTTATTATGCTGATACGCAAAGTACATGTTATCATGAATGACACGAATTGGATTGGAGAAAGGCGTGCGTTGTGGTTTAGCACAAATAGCGCGGCCGTTCACGTTACAGCTATCGCTACATGTTGCAATTTTCGTGTCCAGCTGCCGATGACGCATGTGCAATCGGTGCAGGTTACCCATTCAATCAACCAGTACAGGTTCTTTTTTTTTCATTTAGGTCTACGTGCGGCATTTACTTCTCAAGCAGATCGCGTTAGCTCATGGCATTGTTCTGCAGTTAGGCGGATAACAGTCTTTTTCGCTGTCACAACGAAAGATAGATGGATTGTAAGGTCAGCGCTATGTCGGGAAGTCTGCCATTGTGCGCGCATCTCAAGTGACAGATATATTACCGCCGTCATCACAGCGCATAACGCGCGAAAGCAGAAGCCTACGTGTAAATGTCACTATGCGCGCTTGCCACTGTTTTAAGTGGGCGAGCGTGCAACTGTGACTTTCGAAGAGGGCGCGTTTTTAATCGCTGATCTCGTCAACAGAGGCCGTGCAATACTTTTTGAACTAATCATCAAATGGCTTCACCACATGGCTTCACTAAAGCGTCGCGAATCCATCTCCGAAAAAAAAATCTTTAAATATATCAAGTACGAGTGGAGTTATAGATTTGTCGCGCGATGTAATTGCTTTCTTTCTTCTCTCGTCCCGACGAACGCGCTGGAAGCTAAGCAGGGAGGAATGGCAGGGCTGTAAGCAGTTACGTCAATCGCCCTTGACAACGCTCAGCATTCTCTTCTCTTTTTTAATGATGATAGCCTTTCTTGGGGACCTTCGACGCAATACTTTTGGTCTGTCTGTCTGTCTGTCTGTCTGTCTGTCTGTCTGTCTGTCTGTCTGTCTGTCTGTCTGTCTGTAAACTTGTCTGTTTGTCCATTTTAGCGGCACAGGGTACTCGAAACGGCCGACCCTATCCGCAGCGCCCACCAATGTTGCTCAAGATTTAGCGTTGATGATTGTGCAATTGTCCAATGAAAAGAAATTATTGCACATATCTAAGGCACCATAACAACACATATATGATCTGCATGTGAGCCTTTTACTACAAAAGGCATACATAAGTAATTTTAAGGACCGTAGCGCTTATCACGCTGCGCTGACCATGCATACGTTCGCACAAAAAGACGAGTGTTTCCAACACTTCGCTAAGACGAGACGGTGATGGCACCTACCCGTCGCCTTGCGTTCTACACCTTATCACCTCTGAGTCGGGCGCGCACACCCGTCTCATAGCCACGCCCTTCGTTTTCTAAGAAAACTGCCAGATGGCGCTCATGTCTCGCGCGTGACGTTACTTGATGTGCTCGTTCGCCTCCGCTGCACGCTCGAGGCACTCTAACGCAGCGCCCCCAGAATACCATTCACCTGTTTTTCTTGCGCAGAACATCAAATAAATGTTTTTTCACTCTCTCCACACGCAAGACTATCGTCTTTCGACGACATTCGCGAATTAACATGCAAAAATGGGGCCAATCTTTTTTATTCGTGTGCGCGAATTACTTTCAGGGTCATCGCGGGCACGTGGCGGCCTCCCGCGGTGGTTGCAGATACTATGATATCCACTATGCTCATGTTAGCCAATGGCCGTGAACTTGGGTATATGACGCGGTCATTTGGGCATATGACATATTTTGTACAGGGAAGAAGCAACGGTTTGTATTTGACTGAGAATCATAGGTAAATTTGCGCGCGCGTACGCTGCGCTATGTTTGGCTCGCCTGTTATGAGGAGCCTTGACTGCCGATCGGTAGCGTTTTTCTATCACACTGAAAAAGTTCTGCAGTGCCTGATCAGTCAAAGACACTTTGCCTATTCAAACTGATGTTGCTTGGGCGATATTCGTACTCGTGATTAGCAGACAAACTCGGTAATTGCGTCGAGGTCTACAGCTGCATATATATCAAACAAGGCCCCGCCGCGGTGGTCTAGTGGGTAAGGTACTCGGCTGCTGACCCGCAGGTTGCGTGATCGAATCCCGGCTGCGGCGGTTCCTTTTCCGATGGAGGCGGAAATGTTGTGGGACCGTGTGCTCAGATTTGGGTGCACGTTAAAGAACCCCAGGTGGTCGAAATTTTCGGAGCCCTCCACTACGGCGTCTCTCATAATAATATGGTGGCTTTGGGACGTTAAGCACCACAAATAAATCAATATAACAAACATGCCGTCATTGCACTGGGACAGTGTCATATATAAGTCCCCCAGAATAGTCGTGAGGTAATCGCTCAGCGTTCTACAGATGCTGCCATATTATTCATTAGACGCGGTGACTTCACCACGGGTTTACTCAGAAGCTTTCTCTCCTTAGTTCTTGGGCAAGAAAATTGGAAAAACTGCCAAAAATATGTGAAATGACACCGAACGGGCACATGCGGGTTAAGCAAGTAAATGATCATTTTTTTAAAACAAAGACGGAAAAATATCCGACGCCTTCCTTACGCGTGCATATAATCAGCAACTGTCACGAGTCATGACAACAGCGTAACGTTGCTTAACATATAATCCGTTTGCTTGGTTGATTTTTTTTATCTATCGACGGAACAGATAGAACAGCGTACAAGTGATGATGATATGAGGGGCTTAACGTCCCAAAACCACCATATGATTATGAGAGACGCCGTAGTGGAGGGCTCCGGAAATTTCGACCTCCTGGGGGTTCTCTAACGTACACCCAAATCTAAGCACTCGGGCCTACCGCATTTTCGCCTCCATCGAAAATGCAGCCGCCGCAGCCGGGATTCGATCTCGCGACCTGCGGGTTAGCAGCTGAGTACCTTAGCCACTAGACCACCGCGGCGGGGCCAGCGTACAAGTATCTGGATTTATACTGTACGTGTGATCTAATGTGACACGCGAAGCACTGTTAGATGTCAGTAAGCAGACGATTCCGCAGCCTGTGACATGACCGAAAAATTCAGCACCGTGTGGCCTGTCGCCTAGCTTTTACGTAGTTTCCGCATTTTCTCTCACCCCTTTTTCTCATTCCCAAGCAGCGGAGTCTCCTTCTGGTTAACTTCACTGTCTTTCCTTTATCTTTATCGCTCTCTCTCTCTCCGCATCTACAAGCCTTTCCTTTGTTTTCTTTCATTCTCTTTTCTCTTCATTCAAGACACAAGCCTTACGTATACCTCTGATTCAAAGGAATTCCAGTAGCCTCGTTTTGATTTGGCAACTGCTTTTGATTAGTTGCTTAAGTGTCCATAATAGAAAAAAAGATATAGAGTAGCACTTTGCAATTTGTGAAGCCCCTGTTAAATTGCGTTTCATCGCCAATTATATCGCCGAGGAACAAAATTGCGAGGCGTGCACACTTTTTTTTTTTGTCGTGTTGACTTTTTATTTCAACCGTACAGGTAAGATGCTTGCCCTACAGTGGAACGTAGGGTGCACCAGCTTTCTGCGCACGTACGAATTTATATTTCTTGATATGGAAACGCACAGGGTGGGTGCCCCTTCTTGGAGACAGAGGAAACCTGATCGTCTATAGGTTAGATATGCAGTCTCTTAGTCATTCGCATGTCGCTTTACCAACCGCACTCTTCCTTCCGTTTGTCTTTTCCAGTAGTCTCTTGTTCTCTTGTTTTCATTGCTCTCATCGAAGATGGCGAGGCGGCGCTATAGGAGCCGCGGTCAGGTCTCGTTTGACGTCAGAGCTGTTGTCATTTCTTCGCGTCTGCGAAAGGAGAGAAAGGCGCCCGAAAGACGAATGACACGTCCGTCTGCGGCTGCGACGACGATTTCACGCCGGCGCTCGGTGTTTATGCAAAATCTTCGATAGGTGACACGCTGAACTACATATAGCAGTATAGGCACCGGCAATGCAAGGCGCGCGATAACAAAGAATACAACGCGGATGTGTGTGTGTGTGTGTGTGTGTGTGTGTGTGTGTGTGTGTGTGTGTGTGTGTGTGTGCGCGCGCGCGTGTGTGTGTGTGTGTGTGTGTGTGTGTGTGTGTGTGTGTGTGTGTGTGTGTGTGTGTGTGTGTGTGTGAGAGAGAGAGAGAGAGAGAGAAAATGTGCTCTAACAGAAAGCCTTCATTTCTATGGCAGAACAAAACAGGTGTCACGCCGGAACATGCCACATACTGTACCCGCATCCGTGTATACGCATGCATTCAAGGATTTCTGCGCGCGCTGCTTGTATGTGCCGGGGCTATTGAACGGAAAGCCAGCGTTGAGTGGGTGCGATCTAGGTGAATAAGCTCTGCAGTATTTTTGTCTTTCTCGCCTGCGCACTGCGAATCGCAACACGGTAGTCTTATTTGAGCCTTATACAGGTTTAACTGCTTATAGGCCCGTGTGCTCAGATTCGAGTGCTTGTTAAAAAAACCCCAGGTGGTCGAAATTTCCGGAGTCCTCCACTATATGCGGCGTCTCTCGTAATCATACGGTGGGTTTTGGGACGTTAAACCTCACATATCAATCAGCCTCACGCTTTTTCCCGACCGTATCTGCCACGTGAATCCGTGGAGTGTTCCCCCCAGGGAAAGCCGATAAAACGTCTCTCGATAGCTCATATACCTGAGCCCACGTGCGTACAAACCCGCGCTTTGGGAGGACGTGTGTTTTAGAACAAGGATCACCGCCGCTAGCGACAGCTGCCGTTTATGCCGCATACTACTATAAATATATATATACACACACAGCTGCAACGTTCGCTGCAGTTTCCCGCCGCCAGCCACGTGGTGCATCATGAAAACGGTATAGTACAGTGACACCGAAGCCGGAGGACAGCTTCGCGAGTTGCAGCGCTCGCAGCCCGGTTGGATATAGCCGAAAGGTTTTGCGCAGCGCGCTTAAAGGTTTCGCGTTGTGCCTGCGAAGGGAGTAGCTTCGATGGACGGAACACTTTCGCCTGCTTTCGGTGCTTGACCGGATACTTTTTTTTTAGTGTGCCTGAAAGCCTGTCGGAGTGTGTGTTAGCGCAGCGAAAGAGGTCGCACTTACTGCGTTTGGTGTGTTTGTTCGAGAACGGATGACTGAACACAGTTCGTGCGATGTGATTGAGTGATCTCGAAAGGCAGCTATAATTGTGATTCCCGTAATGCAGCTGGGGCTGGCTGTGGGTTTGTTTGCTTTTTTTTTCTAATCCCCGTAGATGAAGCGCGCCTAATTACCTTCGCTTATAACTGCGATGGAGCCTAGTCTAATAGAGTGGCACTGGCAGACACAGCGAACTGTATGCCTATACAAGTGGCCCGGGAATTTCCGCGCCGAGTTGACATATCGCGCCCGGACGACTATTTCTGGAGACGTCGGAACGAAAAGGGCGCGAGCTTGATCGAGACAGAGCGTTCGCCGCTTGGAGGAGTCGATCATCTTCACACCCGCGGCTCGCACAGGAAACGAGCGAAGAGATTGTGCCGGGCGCGTGCTCGGTTGAGACCCGAGATTCTGGTCGGCCTCGGCCGAGAGCGCCGATATACTCGCCGAACGCTTCTCTCTCCCTTGTGACAAGTGTAGGCGCTGTTTCCGGCGGAGATTTCGTTACCCCGCAACAAGCGTGTGTTTGTGTGTAGTTCCTGGATGATAACGATGCCCAAGCGGGGGTCGGCGTCGTCCAGGTTCCGAGCAGCCGCATTGCAAGCCGTGCGTTCTGTGCGTTCGCAGTCCAGCGACCTGTTCGAGCTGCTCAACAAGCTGCAGAACAGCCGGCTCGACGACCAGCGCTGCGAGCTGCCCCGGGGCGAGCCGTCGCAGGCACGCCGCAACAATGCGGCGCCCGTCAGCAAGGCCGAGGTAAGTGCGCTTGCATAATATGCCGTAACTATCAATCGAAAAAAACGAAACATGAAAGTGTTAAGTAGGCCGTATTCGGCAGTGCATATGGCCTTTAAGAACGTCTGTGACTATTGAGCAGCGCCACCGGCACTAAGTGTCTGCACATTTTCTTTTCTTTTCTTTTTGTCCTCGCTGCTCTGTCTTTGTATTTCGCATTTCCCCCTCTCCTTTTCCCCGAACGTAGGGTACACAACCAAACTGCTGTCTGGTTAACCTCCCTGCCTTCTCTCATTTGTATTCCTTTCTTCCTTGCTTTTGAAGAACCTAGAAACCTCAAGAAGGACTGCAGGCAAAGATGGTATATATCACTGAAGCGTACTGATGAGTTGTACATTTATCTGTCCTGTGCCTTGGGCCATTAGACGAAAGCTTTAATTGTATTACCATGACTTAAATGAAACGTGTATTCGACTACTGATGTCAGCGCATGCGTGGCTATTATCGGTTACTGTAAACGTCACTTCAGGCGAAGCCACTTTTGCTCACTGCAGTCCGCGTAGTGAGGAAAAGGAAGTTGTGATGAAAGAAAAAATTTGCCACGATGTATGGGAATTCACGCAGAACCATTTTGTCACTGTCCGTGGCTATATGCTTTAGAACTGGGTAGTAATTAGCCTTCTGATCTGCTGCAGCTAGCTGTAGTTTCCTAGTTATAGTTTACTCTGGGGAGTGACCAGACCGATAGTTATTGGTCCGAGGTTCAACGCCCACTAATATAAGGATTATTGCTTTTTCTTCAAATACAAGGCTTCGTTCTTCAGAAACCCGCATTGTTTTTTTTTCAGCTTCGCGCCCGCGCTTGACCTTCACGCGCATTGTGCAACAGTCTCTTATATTGATTTTTTTTACACAAAAGAAGTTAGGGATTGTTGCATCTTTCATTGCACCTTCCTTTGAACCTTTTGGTTAACGCAGGCACCGGCTGTAACTGATGCGCGGTTTGACTATAGTGACGACTTAACTGACATGAAGCAAGTATTGTGGGCATTCATGAGTGGGTCAACACCCATCATCTTCATCTGTATAGTATCACCAGTATATTGCGTTTGGTTATGCATCCTCATCGTCTTCACGTATCATCATCCCCATCTTGGCCGCCTTGTTTTCGGGCCAAATAAACGTCGTCCAAACCAAGACCTTAGACAATATAATCACCGTATTGATAGGCGTACGCTTGTCAAGCTTTGGAGCGTCCGCTTCACGCCGCGTGATCTATTGCCACGTTGGTATATATATATATATATATATATATATATATATATATATATATATATATATATATATATATATATATATATATATATATATATATATATATATATATATATATATATATATATTACTCGGGCCTTCGCTTCGCGTCGATACATATGCAACGGAAACGTTTCCCAAGCGGCTACTGAAGGTATTTTGCACGGCGCACAGCCACGCAGCGCGCTCTTTTAACACTGCAGCACAAATTAACAGTGAGAAAAAACAAGAACATAGGTCATTTTGCTATCGGGAAAACAGGGGCGAAGCTTCGTGTAGTACATTTACTTCGTTTAATGAATATGCTGCAACAATGAAATAGGATTTAAGCAGTGAATATGGAATTGTTTAGTTGACCAATTGACGAACAAATAAAACAGGTGATGTATGTTCTGGCTTTCAAAATAAACAAAGACGATGGTTTGCAATAAACAATCATAGGGGCATATAATGAAACCAGCGCTACATTAAAAGTAATCACTAGTATATGTATTTATTTCGCGTTCCACAATGCTCCCTCGTAACTTTTCCAGTCAGTCATGCCGGGAATCGTGCCTTCATCCACGACCTTAGCGACGGTATCATTGTGTCGTAGGAGAAGGGACTTCTGTTGCCATGCAGACATCAGTGAAACGTGGCTACGTTAAATGACAAGCCCACTGGATAGAGAGAGAGAGAATAAAATGAGGGAAAGGCAGGGAGGTTAACCAGGAATTGGAGCATCCGGTTTGCTACCCTGCACTAGGGGCAGGGGGGATGGGGAAGAAAGATTGCAAAGAAAGCGAAGAGGGAAATAGACGCGCGCGAAAAAAAAAGGGGGGGGGGAGCTGGGGTGCTACAGTCTATACAATAGGCCGCTGCCACGCAAAAAGTTCAGTAAGGCCTTCACTGATTTTCTGTGGGCACACAAATCATATCGTCTTTCCAGCACTGATTGTTCAGACAAAGGTCTGTCGTCAAGGCGAGCTAACGCAGCAGCTAGTTGCCGTCTTTGCACGCTGTAACGAGGGCAGTGAGAGAGAACGTGCTCTATAGTTTCATCGCTGCCGCAATGACCGTAAGCAGCACTGTCTTCCATAACCATTGGATAGAATATCAGAATTCCATATCGGAAACGGCTCATGGTCGACCAGCCCAAAGTGTAGATCGCTTCAGTGGAAAGCGATATCTGCAAGTTTGCATCTGGCCAGCGCACCATCCAAGTCCGCAACTTCTTCACGTTTGTGGTCGCCGGGTTTTTCGTGTGCGTAATCTGTAACCTTTAACAAGATTGGCTTGAAAATTTCGAATATCTGTGTGCGGCTGACGAGCGTCCGGTGCAGGAGCATAATTGCGTAACGTGGGTGCGTGGAAACCAGGCTTCATGCATTGAAGAAGAACGGCTATTTGGCTAGTTGGTTGGAATCCATGGTAATAAGGGCTGCAGCGCGAGCACGAAGGTGCTAGAAGAAACGTGAAACGAAAGGCGAGGCAAGGAAAGCGAACACCAGCGCTCGTGTTGTCCTCTTTGCTTTCCTTGCCTGCTCGCCTTTCGTTTCACGTTTCTTCTAGCACCTTCATGCTCGCGCTGCAGCCCTTATTACCAGGCTTCGTACGGTTCCCGTTCATGAGAAGGAACGCTCGCATCGATGTCTGCGGATTAAACACCCACAAGGCCAAGATCACGTTACACAATCGACAATGTTTCTGGCCATAAAACGCGTTTCGCAGGTCGCAGACGGCATGGAAGCACACTATGCAAGTGGGCATCGTGTGCAAGACAAAGTAGGTACGGTGCATAAATCTTTCAGGTATTCTAAACGAATGGAGGTATTCTATAAGTCGCAATGGCTTCACGGATCGTGGCGTCATATGCCCTCGTAGTAATCATCACACGAAGGGTTGTATTCTGTTTATCTAGATTTATAATTTTCGAGTATTCTGTAAGCCTGTCTGCTGCTCAGATTTGGGTGCGCGTTAAAGAAACCCAGGTGCCCAAAATTTCCGAAGCCCTCCACGTCTCTCATATTCATATGGTGGTTTTTGAGACGTTTAACCTCACATATCAATCATCAATCAATCAATCAATCAATCAATCAATCAATCAGAATTTTTTTTGTCATTCCCAGTCTCAGTAGGCCTCTTTGACCTCAAGATATACCTCACGCTGGAAGTCGCGTGCAGTTTACACCCTTCTGCACGCGGTAAACAACGTTTGTCTCGCACATGACAACGCATCGATCGCGGGAGCTGCAACTGTTACATTCACCAAACACGCACACACGTAATGCCCCGATCAGGCACGCCAACGGATCATTTGCATTCGTGGCCCGCAGGCATGACCTGCGCGTGTTTCTGTGTATACGCGCAGCAAGAGGGCGTGCTTTCACCACGTCTGTATATCACCGTGCTTTGCGCTCTCTTTCCACCCTTCTCTTCCCTCGTTCTGCGTAATCCCCCTTTCGCGCCGACGGCAGCAGAGAACCGCTATACTGTTATGCGTATACAAGTCCCAATGCTATGCCATCGCACGGTCCATTTCTCGCGTAGTATTTCCGCTCCGCTGCCTCGGCTCTTTGTATTCGCGGACGCTCTTCATTCTGAGTGCAGCCAGGCGTTGCTGAAACCTTGCACCTCCCCCCACCTTCTCCACTCACTTCATCTTACTCTCCCAGCTTCTAGGGTTACGTAGATAAGAAGAAAAACGACGTCCGATAGCCGCTGAAGCAAACGCAATATGCAACCTCTTATGGGGGCTTTCTCGGCGATTGCGTTAAACGCTTGCCGCGCTGTCGCGCGGATAAAAAGGCACGCCCTGCGCGGGTATTGCAACTCCTGGTATGGAGTGTTTACTTCGTCTCTTTCGTTTTATTGCTTCTATGTATAGCATTGTTTACCCATGAATACAGCGTGTAGATGAGTGCTTGTTATGTTGTTCATTAGAGGTGGGTGGGGAACGTTGCGCTGCAGTACACACGTGTATGTGGCCACGCGACGTTTGATGCCTGACTAGATTACCTTTTTTCCATTAAAGGCAGTTTAAGTACCTTAGCATTGATCAGCAGCAATATTGGCAATACTGAGTATCCCACGTGTGTGTGTGTGTGTGTGTGTGTGTGTGTGTGTGTGTGTGTGTGTGTGTGTGTGTGTGTGTGTGTGTGTGTGTGTGTGTGTGTGTGTGTGTGTGTGTGTGTGTGTGTGTGTGTGTGTGTGTGTGTGTGTGTGTGTGTGTGTGAGGGAGAGAGAGAGATACCCTCATCATCGTGACTGAGTATTGCCAATGATCAGTGTTTAGATCCGGAACCACATTAAGCCGCTATGCCTTCCTTTTTATTTTATTGTTGTCTTTTTGTAGTCACCAGATTGGCGTCTTACAATTACTTTGTACGATCATATAAAATTTTTTCATGTTACACTGTAGTTGTATTGAGCAAACACAATGAAGAAGTGCAGATTCGAATTCGGGCCTTCTCAATTTAAAGACTATCCACTACGGTGGTCTCGGATTCCAATCCGGGCCCGTAGGTTGCAGGGTCGAATCCAGAACGCGGCGGCGGCGTTCTCGGTGGAAGCGAAAACGCTAGAGGCTCGTGTTCAGGCATTCAAGTGAGCGTTGTAGACGTCCAGGCAGTCGAAATTTCTGGCGCCCTCCACTACGGCGTCTCTCACGATCATATTATTGTTTTTGGCACGTAAAGCGTTCGAAAGTTCGAAACACATTATTGCATCCTAAACCAAATAAGCAACATATTTTCTGCTTGCATAAAAGCACATGGATGCAATACTGCGTTATCTTATCCATCCCTATAGGCAGGACAAAATGATATTGAAGATAAAAGGTTCCTAAATATAAAGATTGATTTAAAGGGAAACGAGACACACAATAGAAACGGTAACAAATAGCGTACAATGGACACTAGTGGCTCAATTTGCAATACAAAAAGCCGATGAACATAGCGCTGAGTGAACGTCGATTAGATAGGACACTCTGATGTCGTCTTATCTATAAGACCTCATACAAGAGTAGAGTGCAGCCGCTGCATTGCGAAGCAGTCAGCATTGTCTGACGTGGCAATCCTTCCGTCAACAGGCATTTCAGCCATCCGAGTTTCTCTTCCAACAAGGAACAGAACAACTACGGTCTGTGTAATTTAAATTACCTTTTAAGGTTGCTTTACATCTGCGAAAGCGCCGAAACAAAACTGACGCTGTCCATTTAATAACAATGCAAACATGAAGAACATAGGCAAACAAAGCGCAGAATGTTGCAGCAGCATAAAAATAAGCGTTTGACATGAGCTACGGCAGAGGTAATGTGCATCTTCTGAGTGCAAAAAAGCAAAATTTAAGAAAAATTAAACCCACACTACCCTCTCTCCATTATAAAAACTGTCGGGGTCTCTTATGCACTTACTTAAAGCTTTTTCCTCCGAGTTAATGCATGAATGTAAGCCCGCCACCCTTCGAAACCTGTCTGCACGTAACGTGGTTTTGTACAGCCTGCAAGGTCGCAAGCACCTCACCTGGTTTAGCATAGCCTCCTTGATCGGGCCACTTTCGACCAAGCTACGATGCGACGTCATGTCATCATCATATGATGTCATGTCGCGTGACGCCTTGAAGACGTCATAATGACGTCTCAAAAGGTTGGTGATCTGTTTCGGAATGTTGATTTTTTTCGCGTCACTCGTCTTTGACGCCACCGACGCGAGACATTGATGTTCCGTACTACGCCGAAGAATTTTCTTTTAGGGACATGGAAATTATCTATTTCAGAGATTTTTTCCTGCAAACTTTGGTGAAATTTTCAGCATATTTTCGTGCACAACAGTACTAATTTCTGCCTCCATCCACAAACACACATACTATAATTACACGTGTCTGACATACTGCCGGCTTTTGAAATCATGAGTAGCCCCTCCACTGCCGCACAACAAAATCATAATTTCATTAATTGATGTACTAACTGCCCAATGTGGGCTTAAAGTCTAACACCAATAGTGAACTGAAAATCCCTCCTTGTAAATATCAGAAACAAATCTCAAGAAACAATCTCTATGCTTGCGTGGTGCATGCGCCAGAGCTGATTACACAAAATAAAGGTGCACTGTGACCGCTGATTATCGGTCGTCATAGGAGAATTCAACCGTTTTTGAAATTTCCTGCAATATCACAAAGATTGCCTTTTTCCCTTCGGCTCAAAATGACAGGCGAAAATTCCCCGAAAAAGGGAAAATTCCCTGGACGGGACATCACTGTGCCGGATGTAGACGGTCCAGTTTCCCGTATGATGAGGTTTCTGAGGCTTTCGTCTTAAAACCTGTGTTCCCTGCCGCACTTGGAATTGATGACAGTATGCCTTCCGCACTGACCTACCTTACTCCATTTTCTTTGTGTTGCTCGTTCTCCTCCTCCTTACTTCATTACTTCTTCGTCACAAAGGTAAAGTGGAGCGTTGTTTTACTGTTGTGGTGGTGCATTAAACGGGAAAACAAGATTAACGACGGCGTCATTCTAAGCCGAGCATTATAATGATTTGATACACATATATACATGCATGGAAGCCATGTACTAACATCTGTCTTCTCGAGTTGAACGGAAAGTGGCGCATTGTGTAACAGTTACTCCTTCTAACCTCATGGTGTTCGTAATTTTCCCTATCATTTTACAGAGGCAGACTCAAGACCAAGAAAAGTTAGAGGAGGTAAGCAGTGCTTTCGTTCCACTGTCTTTTTTAAAGCCAAGAAACGGAAAGTACAGTGTTTTTCATAGCGCGTTTGCATACCCCCCCCCCCCACCCCCCCAAAAAAAAGAAAAAGCGCAGCAGTGGAACTTCCGGTTAAGAAGGTACGTCACGTGCACGGTGTGGTCACGCGTTACGTTATACCACCGCTAAAATGTCGCGGGATTGAATTCCGGCCGCAGTGGCCTCTGTTTCGGTGGAGGTGAAATTGCTAAAGGCGCAAAAATGCTAGCGCGCACCTACAGCCATCTTTAGGTGCACGTTAAAGTGTCTCTAAAGCACTTTTTCAAGTAAGCAAGAAATGAATTCACTGAAAGAGCGCATTGTTTCAAGAATTGGATTCCGCCAAAATTTTAAGAATCCGTAGTACGAGCGGAGTTACAAAGATTTGTCGCACGCTGCAACCGCATTCTTTCTTCTCTCGTCCCGATGAAAGCACTAGAAGCTAAACAGGGAAGAATGGCGCGGGGAAAAAGTACGTCACGCGCTCCTCGTGACCTTGAGCACTTTTAATTTGTTTTTCTTAATTACGCGGCTTTTAGTGTGAACGCGCGCGCACTCGTGGACAAGTCGCGGCCTCCTGCGGCAATCCCTGTAATCACCGAGCGTGCCATGTTTTCAATCAGCCAATGACTGATCGAAGGCCTTTTACGAGCGATTTTCGAGCGTCTTCCGTCATTCGTCAATTGCAGAGAAAGCGATTTTCAGCAGACTTTGATCATTTATTGGCAATTCTAGGTCGCGTGCAGTGCTATAATAATTGGCTCGCGTGTTCTCGGGAGCCTCTGCTACCGATCGGCAGTGTTTTCTGACCGTGCTCAAAAAGTATTGCAGGCTCCCTTTAAAGAATAATCTTCTCAATGACGGCCGGCTTCGCTAATGATATGTACCGCATCGAGATTGGCTGAGATATTTTCTTGCGAAAGTTCTTAGCATAAGACTTCGTCGGAAATTCGGGCCCTTACGAGGATCTTACGTCACGTAATCTGTAATCGAGTTCTTTTTATAGCTTACATGCTTACGCAAATTTTGTTTTCTTAAAGCTTCGGAAGACTATAGACGACTATCCTTGTGTGACCTTCGCATTTCTAAACATGGCGTCAAGAGCGTAACTATTAGGGCTCAGCCACGTATGTCGGTCTTGCCGGCAATGCATACGGCGTCTTTCATAATTATCTTGTGCTTTTGACACGTGAGACCGATGCACTCGACTTAATGTTTTTTTTTTTTTGTGAATACAGGTACATGTTTGGGGCACGTTGACTCACGGGAAGCATGTTTCAGCTCATATTTAGGGCAACTGTTTGTCATCGAACTGTGTCACCAATGATATAAATGTACTATCTATACTACTGCCGCAACTTATGCTTCCCAAATATGGTTTTTTTTTAATCAAATACTAGATAAACAGTTCTGCACGGGCTGCCAACGTAAGTGAACGTTTGACGAAAACATCCACCGTGTAAGGGTTATAGAATTTAACTTTAAAAAGGCGCGCACCTGCGACATGACATCGTGATGGAATTCCAATAGTCTTGGCAGTGCGATCTGCATTCGAAGCGAAACGGAATACAAAAGAACTGCACTATTTAGGAACGAAGCTCCTTAAAGTGGCACCCGTTCGTCCTTCGTCGCAGTGCGTAACCAGTCTTACGTTTTGATTTGCAAGGTGGGGCCGGTGGGAGATTTCTCCTGTGCGTTGTTGAACAATAAGAAATTCGCAGCGTGCGCGTTAACTAAAAGCCGAATTCCGCAGTCTCTCATTCCCCATTAGCAGCCAGGGGCAGGTACATTGAGCACTATCTGACAAGAAAGGGTTGCTACGTTATACTTGCTGGGCGTAACCTCTTTGGTTTTAGAAACATTTAGCAAGCGTTGGGCTGCAGTGCCATGAATACAGTGAACCATACAGTGAACCACGAACCGTATACCATGAACTCGAGGTGGTTAAAGGAGGGGAGTAGACACGAAGCGCAAGCCGTAAGAAAGTCTGCGTGTGCCACCTCGTTTAGTTCTTGAAATGTCCGCTGGATGGCAGTACTTCTATATGCGTAATATATTGTCGCGGTACAGCGCGAACCAAAGGCAGATAAACCTTGACACAGCGACTCTCAGCAGCCGAACAGCAAGATCGCCTTCTTTATCTTCGATCAGCCAGAGCTCCACTACCTGGTATCCGCCAAATCCCCTTATCGTCGTTTTGGTCCACCAGTACACACGTGTCATTTGCCCCCCCCCCCCCCTTAATGAGCATCGCCCCGATGCTAAACCAGTAGTGCAATTTTTTTGTCTGTTCTTTAAGAAGTGTCTTGCGCAGTCACTACCTTTCATAAGGCTTCATGCGCACAACGGGAACTAGTTCAGGACGGTGCTGGCGAAGCCTCGTACTATATGAACTGTCGGGGACGACCTCGTAAGTAACATCACTCAGTCGTCGAAGTACTAGACATGGCCCAAAGTATCTCCTTAGGAGCTTTTCAGAGAGTCCTCGTTTCCGTATGGGCGTCCAAACCCATACTCTGTCGCCGGTCTGGTAAACGACTGTTCTGCGGCGAGAATTGTAGCGGCTCGCGTCGTACTCTTGTTGTTGCTGGATTCGCAGGCGTGCTAGTTGTCTTGCTTCTTCCGCTCGTTCTGTAAACATCTCGGCGTCCGGTTCGATTTCGTCGCATTCGTGCGCTCGCATCGCATCTAACATGGTTCGTACTTCCCTTCCGTGAATTAGGCTGAACGGGGTCATCTGGGTTGTTTCTTGCTTGGCATTGTTGTATGCAAACGGGATATATGGCAAGATTTCGTCCCAATTTTTGTGTTTGACGTCTACGTACATTGCAAGCATGTCTTCAATTGTTTTGTTCAGACGCTCTGTAAGCCCGTTCGTTTGCGGATGGTAGGCGGTGGTCTTACGATGGGTTGTTCCACTCAGCATGAGGACTTGTTCCAAAAGAGCTGCCGTAAATGCGGTTCCTCTGTCTGTGATTACTACGCTTGGTGCACCATGCCGCAGGACAACGTCCTCGATGAAAAATTGTGCCACCTCCGCTGCTGTACCTCTCTGGATAGCCTTTGTTTCAGCATAACGGGTAAGGTAATCAGTCGCGACAATAACCCAGTGGTTCCTAGCAGTAGAAGTAGGAAGTGGGCCCAAAATATCCATGCCAATCTGGTCGAATGGTGTTCTTGGGACCTGCACGGGCTGCAGGAGGCCAGCTGGTTTAGTCGGCGGTGACTTCCGTCGCTGGCAGTCGAGGTAAGTACGAACATAGTGTTTTACGGCTATGGTCAGTCTTGGCCAGAAGTAGCGCTGCCGTACTCTGGCCAACGTTCTCGTGTAACCTAAGTGGCCTGAAGTCACCTCGTTGTGGCTTGCTTCGAGTACTTCGGAGCGAAGGGCTGCTGTGATGACGAGCAAATACGCAGATCCTGTCGAAGAGAAGTTTCTTTTGTATAATACTCCGCTCCGTAAGCAAAATGATGACAGCGCTCTTACGAAAACAGTTGGTGCCTTCTGAGATCTTCCCTCCAGGTAATTAATTAGGGCAAGTAACTCAGGGTCGCCACGTTGTTGCTGTGCAATAGCGGTTGAGTCAAGTACACCGAGAAATGCTGTTTCCTCCTCATCGGATAGAGTTGCCGATTCAATGGGTGAGCGGGATAGACAGTCGGCGTCCATGTGGCGCTTTCCTGACTTGTGTACGACAGTCATGTCGTACTCCTGCAGCCTGAGACTCCAACGCGCTAATCTCCCGGTAGGATCTTTAAGATTTGTCAACCAACACAGTGAGTGGTGGTCGCTGATGACTTTGAAAGGGCGGCCGTATAAATACGGGCGAAATTTTGTGACCGCCCATACCACGGCGAGGCATTCCTTCTCGGTTGTGGAGTAATTAGTCTCGGCGCGTGTCAGTGTTCGGCTTGCATAGACGATTACTTTTTCTGTGCCCTCTTGCAGCTGCACAAGCACAGCTCCCAAACCAATATTGCTGGCATCAGTGTGTAGCATCGTTGGGGCTTTCTCATCAAAGTGGGCAAGCACTGGAGGCGTCTGTAGTCGCTGGCGGATGTTCTTAAAAGCAGCTTCCTCTTCGTTGCTCCATTGGAAAGCAACTTCTTCTCTCGTGAGGCGGGTCAACGGTGATGCGATGCGTGCGAAGTCCGCTATGAATCGCCTATAATACGCACATAGTCCGAGGAATCGTCGGACAGCCTTCTTATCAGTCGGCACCGGGAACTGTGCAACAGCTGCGATCTTTTCAGGATCAGGACGAACGCCTGCGTGACTGACAACGTGGCCAAGAAATTGCAGCTCTTCATAGCAAAAGTGGCACTTTTCAGGCTTCAACGTCAAGCCCGCAGACCGTATGGCTTGTAAAACTGCCTCTAGTCTTTTAAGGTGCTGGTCAAATGTTGCAGCGAAAACTACGACATCATCAAGGTAAACCAAGCAGGTTTTCCACTTCAACCCATAAAGTACGGTATCCATAAGTCTTTGAAAGGCAGCAGGCGCTGAACATAAACCAAAGGGCAAGACTTTAAATTCATATAAGCCATCTGGTGTCACAAAAGCAGTCTTCTCGCGGTCTCTTGGGTCTACGTCGATTTGCCAATACCCACTCCTTAAGTCCATCGATGAAAAGTAACGAGCATGTCGAAGTCTGTCGAAAGAGTCATCTATACGAGGAAGTGGATACACATCTCTCTTTGTCACCTGATTGAGTTTTCGGTAATCTACACAGAAGCGCAGGCTGCCATCTTTTTTTTAACGAGGACTACAGGTGACGCCCAGGGGCTTTTTGAGGGCTGAATGACGTCATCTTCTAGCATTTTGTTGACTTGCTCTTGTATCACTTCGCGTTCCTTTGCAGCCACGCGATAGGGGTTTTGGTGAATTGGTCTCGCCATGTCCTCGGTAATTATTCGATGCTTGGTTAGAGGCGTGCGGCCAACTCTTGATGTTGTCGAAAAGCAGTCTTTGAATTCGGCCAGTAGCTCAAGAAGCCTCTTTCGCTCGTTTTTAGGCAAAGTAGTGCTAACGTCAAGAACTGGTGTCGAATCAAGTTTTGGCGCCTCGTCGACTACTGCCAAGCAGCCTTCTGCGTCTGTGATATCGTCGAAGTAAGCGACGGCCATGCCTTTTGGAAGGTGCCGGCGCACATCACTAAAATTTGTCAGAAGCAAGTCCGTGCGTCCAGCGGCGACACTGACGATACCTCTTGCGACGGAAATGCCGTGTGTGAAGAGGAGTGAGGTTATTCGGTCTGCTACTCCTTCGCCGTCAAACTGGACAGCGGCTGCCACAGAAACAAGCGGGCATGACCGAGGAGGGAGAACCACATCGTCATCAGTTAGACGCAATTGGTTTGGTCGCGCCTGTGTACAATCAGGTGCGCCCGAACTGTTGCGGAATGTAATCAAACTGTCTGGGACATTGATGACGGCGCCGTACTTTCGTAAGAAGTCCATACCAATAATTAGATCCTTGCAGCATGCGGCGAGAACGACGAACGATGCAACGAAAGAAGAACCTCCTATGTCAATTCTCGCTGTGCATCTTCCAGAGGGCATCAATAACTGACCACCTGCCGTCCTTATTTGAGGGCCTGTCCACGGTGTCTTCACTTTCTTGAGGCGGATGGCGAGGTCCTGACTGATGATAGAAAAGTCGGCACCGGTGTCCACTAAGGCTGTTACTTTCTGGTCGTCAAGAAAACACTCAGGTCAGCGGTCATAATGTCGTCGCTCTCACGTCTTGTCGGATTTACAGCGTCGTGTAATGGGGGCTTTTCGTCGTCATCTTCATGGCCTGCAACCTTACCCCCGGAGGTCGCCGCCCGCAGTTTCCCCGTCGCGGGCTGGGTGACCTTCTTGCGTTAAGGTCCACGGAGGTACGTCGGTGTGACGAAAGTGAATGAGCGGGATTGACGTCCCAAACCTAGCTGGCGGTTAGGTATTGCCTCCTCGTCAGAAGTACAGTATTCGTAAAAGTGAGAACGGGCTCCATGGAAAGAGGCGTCCTCCCGGCGTGGTATGCATTCTTCGTTCGCACGTCGATCGTCAGACCATGTTCGAAGAGGGCGGAACGAATCACTGCGGTGCCAGCAATGACGGGCAATATGACCTGCACCTCCGCAGTTAAAGCATAGTGTACGTCGATCGATTGTGCGCCATGCGTCTGTTCTTCGGAGCGGTAGACGTCTGAGCCTCCTTTCTTGCGACGATGTCCATGGTGCTGCTGTGGACGCCTGGTGGTACGTCGGTTGGCTTGGCGGTCGGCTCAGGGTCTGCTCTTGCCGAGGTGACCAAGGGGCCGTCGGCACTGGTGATATGGCGGCGATGTACCAGATGGTGAACGTCGCAGAGCATCGGCACAGCTCATGGGGACGGTGCTCGTCACCAGGACCAGCGGTAGAAAATGCGTGGCGGATTTCGTCGCGTACCAGTTCAGCGACGGACGCAACGGGGGTTTGAGCAACTGGATTCCGGAACTTTTGCAGTTCGCGAACTATCTCCCTAATGAGGTCTCGCAGGGAGCTTTAATCCTCAGGTATGGCGGCAGCATTGATTGGGGCGCTGCTAGACATTCGATGATACTGCCTGCATCGTTGATGGAGCGCTCGCTCGATAGCCGTAGCCTCCTTGATGAAGTCAACTACGGTACTTGGAGGGTGGCGCAGTAGCCCGGCGAAAAGTTGCTCCTTAACGCCGCGCATGAGGTAGCTCAACTTCCTATCTTCACTCATGTTCGGGTCAGCTCGACGAAAAAGACGAGTCATATCTTCAGCAAACATAGTAACCCTTTCATTGGGTTTTTGAACCCGTAGCTCCAACAGCTGCTGCGCACGGTTGCGTCAATCGACATTGGTGAACGTATCGACAAGCTGTTGTCGGAAGTCGCCCCAAGTTAACAGACTGGCTTCTCTGTTCTCATACCAAATTTTCGCACCGCCGTCAAGGTAGAAATAGGCGCGTGAGAGCTTTTCTTGTTCAGGCCACAGATTAATCTTGGCGACACGCTCGTAGTGCTCAAGCCAGTCGTCCACGTCTTCATGGGCGCCGCCACTAAAGTGATAGGAAACCAGCGGTTGAAAGGTGGTTACCTGTGAAGGCTGTGTTGGCGGGGGGCCTTGGGGCGCCGGTTGCGGACTGGCGTTGGCCATTTGGAGAGGTAATCGGCACTTGCGAGGTTCCGTGGAAGGCGTGAACTCTGGAGCGAGGCCTATCAGCCGCCGACTGAACCGATGCACGGGAGTTGCAATGGGTGACAATGCGTCCGAGCTAGATGAACGGCTCCCAGTGGGAGTATGGAGCATTAGGTAGGGTTGCGTCCCAGCACCTCCACCAGTGTCGCGGTACAGCGCGAACCAAAGGCAGATAAACGTTGACACAGCGACTCTAAGCAGCCGAACAGCAAGATCGCCTTCTTTATCTTTAATCAGCCAGGGCTCCACTACCTGGTGTCCGCCAAATCCCCTTATCGTCGTTTTGGTCGACCAGTACACACGCGTAAATATGATGAAAAGATGCGAGATGGTGGTACTTGGAGTGTTGACTAGATGGACGAACGGACACACAGACAGATGCATGGACGGACGCACGGATGGCTGCACGGACGGACGGACGCACGGATGGCTGCACGGACGGATGGACGCAGGGGCGGATGCATGGACGAACGCAGGGACGTACGTGTGGATGGACGTGTGGACGCACGAACAGACGCACGCACAGCCGGGCGGATGGACGCGCGGATGGTCACACAGACGGGCGCATGGACGGACGGAAGCAATAACGAATGGACGGACGGATGCTTCGCCCCACTCCCCATCATTTGCCCTGTGGATAGGCTGCCATTTTTCGTGCTGTTGGCTCATTCATAAGAGGGTGTCGCCAGAGCTCGGGAAGATCCCGTTTCGCGAAACTCGGCCGATCCTGCATGGTACCCCAGTTCTGGTTTCGTGAGGATGCGGCGTTGTTTGGTTCGATGCGCGAGGAGAAAGTGCTCGTTCCTCCTTGGCTTATCGAGAAAAACACCTATTCGCAACGACTGAACGTGATCTTCTTCCTAATTGACTGCAGTGATTTTGTCCAAATAATCAATTGCAAAGCGCCTTTTCACACTTGCGGGAGAAAAATGAAACTAAAAGGCCTTCGCTAAGCATTATCTGGATCATAAGAACAGTTCTGCGACAACGACCAATCATACCTTCAAGTATTACAAGCCAGACAATCGCAAAATTCACCAGATAAATTGATGTGGCTTTGTTTGAATAAGTAAGGTTTTGCCCAAACTGTGCTTTGATTTCCGCGGCCGTAACATTCGTCGAGGTTTGCGGTGTTAGAGTATGTCTAAGAAGGAAATGTTCTGTTGAGTGTTATTGACGTTTGTGGCAATAAATTTTTTCTAAACAAAACAACCGACATCCTTCTCTTAGTGGAGCCACGGGACGGCTTTAAGCTCTCCCATAGTAGAATAACTAGTACTCTAAATTGTTACCCACTTTTTTCTAAACACACAAACAAGGGACGGCTTTCTGCTCTCCCATAGCAGAGTACCGAGTACTCTAAATCGTTAAGCACTTTTCTTTGTTCTTTTTTTTGCGGAAAGAAATACAGAACACAGCGAGTGGAGGTTTCACTACGAGTCACGACTGTGTGTGCACCTCGCGCCACGAACTTGAAACTACATCCCATCGCAACTTCATCATTTCTTGCTTAAGGAAGTCGTTGTTTTGTTATTATTCGGAAACATTTTAGAAGGGCACTTCGCAGGTACACTTTATTCGGCAGCATATGGCGGGTTCGTACTCCTCGATGATACTCTGGAAAGGCCAGCATTCGTTTGTGTAGAATAGCACCGGTGTCCACGTTCCATTTTCCGAAGACGTGTTCAGTTGGAGTAAAAAATAACAGTATTTTCAGCGGTATTTCGTTCTCTCGAAATGCGCTTGTTCGCGCTGCACTGTTCGCACTTAATCTGCTACACATGGCAGGAAGGCAACGCTCTTTCTACGGATATATATACATTTACGCAGGAAATACTGGCCCTTAGATGTAAACCATGTAAACAATTGAAATGGCAGCCTGCGGAATTTCGCTATATGAGATCTATTGTTTTGATAAGCAGGATCTGATCTTTTCGATGCAAAGGTGCAGAGCTGCTTTGTGGCGGCGCTAAGGGCACTACCCTTCCAGACATGGCAACCATAATGCAGCAGTATTTAGCATTATTTATCCATAAAAATGCTTTCTCCTGCACGCGTAAATCGCACTTACAAAAAAAGTGAAGACACAGCCCATACCGAAACAGCGCGCATGGTAAGCGAAAACAAATAAAAAAAGAAAGGATGTACAAGTAGAAAATACAATTGGCGAAGGCACCTTTAAAGTTTTCACAACAACATGCCGTGACGTCAGAAAGCCTTTCACGGTGTTTGCCACGCTCTCAGAAACTCTTCATCGGTAAAATTGTACTCAACGGAGAGGCATGACCCCTCGACTCCAACGTGGAATTAGCGGACGTCAATCCAGCGGTCCCCTTTAGGACAGCCCTGCATGGCTCGTCAGGACCTTAATCAAGTTGCTTGTTTATCTGTCTGATCAAGTTTCTTGTTTATCTGTCTGCTGTGCTGACCCGAAGGCATACTAGGAATGTTTACCGAAAGATAATGCGACCTAAATATAAGAAAAGGAGCTCAAATATGTGACGTCACGCTGACATTCGCGTGCGTTAGAGTACCTGAATACTTTGGAAAGGGATATCAAGCGCTTTAATTTTAGCTCGATGTTTGGAAATGGTATATTCCGACGTTCGCTACCATTTGTGATCATTAAAACTTACCATGCCCCAGCTAACGTGTGTGGAGCTCAAAGAATAATTGATTAGCTTGAGCAGCTGTAGTGATTCACCTAGGCACTGCTACGTGAAATATGAATGCTGTTTTGATAGAGAGAGAAAAAGAGTACTGGTAGCGCCTGTACGACAATATTATTTAATTATTTATTTATTTTAAATACTGCCAGTCTCATTCCGAGACCATAGCAGGTGGGCGTACAGATTGTACATGCAGGTGGTACATTAACAGCGCAGAAAACAGAAACAGGAATGTAGTGAAGTGACGTACAAGCGCCATGCGATCACAACTCTTAGAAAATCACGGTGCTTCTTTTGTGTATCCGTGCAAACTCAGAACTGTAGTTCCTTTACAAAGCTCGGAAGGCTAAATTGAATTTATCTCATTGTGTGAGCAGTGACGACCGCGCTGCGTTCACTCACAAAATGTTCAAACAGTCAAGGTCGCCACGTCATGCTACCGTGAAGACGAAAATTAACACAAATGCGCGCACAGTAGTCCAAGATTAACAGACACAAGAAAGCTAGATTAGAGGTAATAATAATTTCCGGGTTTTACTTGCCAAAACCACGATATAGATGGGGTGTTCAACCATGCAAAACCAAGGCTGATTTCTTTTTTTACTTTACAGCGAGTGATGGCGGAGACGTGAGACCAACTACAGATTTAGCGCTCACAGGTGATCATATAAGAAGAAAATGTCTTCATAGTAAACAAGCTTTCGCATCTGAGTAGCCCGTAAGAACCTTCGTCGGCCTCTGCTGCGGTGAGGTAAATGTCACTTGATGATAGTTCCTATCAAAACTGACCTTCCGTCGAGGCTAGCAACTGAAGTCTCCCGTGATCGTCACTCTCAATCTCGGTGGCAGGCGTGAATACAAGGCGTAGAAGTGTACCATCACCATTACAATACTCACACGTAGCCTAGTCTGAAGTTGCTATCGCACGAGAGACAAGGGTATTGTTAATAATGAGCTCGACCTAATGACTTCCCTTTGAAGGGGACCTTCTCAACACCGTTTGTCAACACGAGCTTCAACCGTCGTTGCCACGTACAAAGCTTGTTGCAACCTGTTGAAAACAACCTGGCTTGCGAATAACTTGAAGGAGAGCAACAAAAAAAAGGCGAGGATAAAGCTGAACAACGAAGAACACAGGAAAAGCGCTCGGGCGAGCGCAGCTCAGCGCTCGTACTGCTGTCTTTGTTTCTGAGCCTTTTCCTCTTTATTTTTATTTTTCGGCACGCTTCAAGTTATTCGCAAGATGGACTGAGTCGCCCTAACTAACAAGTTACCACAGCGGGATTCGTTTTTGTTTCTTTCTTTATTTCTTCCTTAACTCGTCCAGATTCTCCGTAAACAAGGCGGCTACCCCATGGTGGTGCTCCCGGTGGCCGGCGGTTACTGGGTGGACGGCGTGGACTGCGCCTCCCCCTCGGACGTCTTCGACAGCGTCTTCGTGCCGGGACACTTCACGCCGGCCAAGATAAACAACCGGGAGATAGCCACCACCTACCGCAGGCATTTCCTCGGCAAGGTAGGCATCCTCTTACAAGCTCTGCAGTGCAGCTTTTGCGGTGGTATATATAGCTTATGACAGGTAGATTGCCACTATCCCTCAAGAGAAAGGTATATAATAGCCGTATCTTGACGGTACTTTGCTACGGAGCAGAAACCTGGAGACTTACAAACAGGGTTCAGCTTAAATTGAGGACGACGCAGCGAGCAATGGAAAGAAAAATGGTAGGTCTCTTAAGAGACAAGAAGAGAGCAGAGTGTATTAGGGAAGAAACCGGGGTTAAGGATATCATAGTTGAAATCAAGAAGAGGAAATGGACATGGGCCGGGCAAGTAGCGCATAGACAGGATAACCGCTGGTCATTAATGGTAACTAACTAGATTCCCAGAGAAGGGAAGCGGGTTAGGGAGAGACAGAAGGTTAAGTGGGCAGATGAGATTAAGAAGTTTGCTGGTATAATTTGGCAGCAGCAAGCACATGACCGGGTTAACTGGCGGAACATGGGAGAGGCCTTTGTCCTGTAGTGAACGTAGTAAGGCTGATGATGGTGGTGGTGATGATGATGATGATGATGATGATGATGATGTAACTTATAGCGTGACCTGGTATTCCGTTATACTGTTCACAGAATACCGGGTTATACCGAACGATAGCACCGACATCTTGGGGTCCGCTGCGGTGGTGTAGCCGTTTACAGTGCTCGATGGCTGACTCGGAGGTCGCGGGTTCGATACCGGTTGCGGCGGTCGCATTTCGATGGAGGCGAAACGGTAGTAGGTCGTGTACTTTGCGATGTCAGTGCACGTCAAAGAACACCAGATTGTCGAAATTTCCGGAGCCCTCCACTACGGCGTCCCTCGTGATCATCTCGAGGTTCTGTGGCGTTAAACCCCGGATGTTATCATTGTCACCGACATCCTGGCACACTTTTTCGTGCAGTAATATCTCATTACAAACGCGTTTGCTTGTTTTCGCCCAGTGTCCTTCAAGAAAAAAAGATTACAGAGGCCATTCATTCGATTGTAGAGGCTGCTCAGAAAGGCAGAATGCACTGGGTTTCCGGAATAGCAATTAGACGTTCGCCCAGTGCACATCGGTCAAGCTAGAACTATCGGTAATCGGACTGCTTGTCTTTAAGAGGATGGGAAGATGGGCGAGTTCGTATACTCGCATTACAAATACAAGCAGCGCAAAAGGGTGGAGACAAAGCGGAAGGAACGTAAGACATAGAGCAAGCCTTGTAAACGTTATTTCGCTTCGTTTCTTTTCATGGTACCGGTCTTTACACAATAACTTATCACTGTGCATATTGTCTCCTCTAGCACGGGCGCCGTGATTACACCAAACGGATAATAACGACGACGTTTTTGTTGTGGGGCTGAGTCCTCGCTTCCCTGCTGTCCTTCGTTCGTGTGCGCTGCGTGCAGTGTTAACCCGACCGGCGTTTACTCAATAAATACTTCTCGTTACAACTTCAAGCGCGGACGTAGAAGACAACTAGAGGCATCTACGCGTACGTTAGGGACTTTCTGGAGACAGTGTCAGCCAAAATAGCAGCTTCAGGGCGCGTAATCGTTATTTTTTTCGCAGATTGCCAGTAAAGAGTAATTACAAGTAGTTTGAGCACTAGAACCGGATAAAAAAAGACGCGAAAGTTTAACACAACGTAGTCTTGTCTGCCGCCGTCCTCGAGCTTACTTTTGATATTTTTATTCAACGTTCTCAATTTACTTATTCGCATTAGAGTAATTTTAAAAGATATTCGTCTCCTCAAGTGGTAGACAATACATGTGCAAAACCAACGAGCTTGCGCCCTCGACTTGGTGTTCGGCTATTCTATACACAATCGTCGTCATCATATCATTACCTTTATCATCTTTTACGCCCACTGCGCCACTAATGCCTCGGCCGGGGATTTCCACTTTAGCCTATCCTGTGCAAGCCGATTCTATTATGTCAGCGAATTTCTGAATTTCGACACACTACCGTCAGGCGTCCCAGCCGATAACGTGGTCGACATGAAGTGGAGCTCGACAGGTCGCGTAATGCGGGGAACAGATGAACGAAAGCCAGCAAGTTCAACGCAGTGTGCACGTAGCGATTGGAAACGCAGCTGCGAACGGCACTGTTTTAGGTTGTTGTAGGTGGGTTGATACACAATGGAAAGGCTCTTTTTGCGACAGAGTCAATGTGTTCCGCGGGAAAGACAACTACGTGAGCGGAATCCGGTTCAATGTTTTGTATAGCGAAATCTTTCAATGTTCAAAATCTTGCGTGCCACTTCTCGATCGTGAAGGTCGGATCGCCATCACAGCCAAAGTTGTCTCGAAGAAAACACCATTAGACAGCGGGCCTCTTTTTTTCTTTATCGTTATGGAAGCCACTGTTTGATAGTGAGGCGCAACGATAAGGAAAGAGTCTGTTCTCAAGGTTTCGAGCCGAGTTTACTTCCGATACTTCAAACTGAGTGCGTCCGCAGGGACGTGACCCGCGTTGAAGATGTATGGACGTAGCAGTATCAATCTGCACGACTCCCCCCTCCCCCACTTTAAAGTGCGCGATGCAGCGTCACACTGCGTCAGCCCAGTTGAAACACGGGCTTTGTCCTTGCTCCACATTTTCGGCGTGAAGCCTGTTCGTCGCCCAAACACATGTTTCATTCTCTGAAAAAAAAAAGTTTCCTTCTTCTGAGGTGTAAGGAACGATACGTTATGTTCGATTTTCCTGTAGTCTGTATTCATTCCTTCAACTCTTTTCAAGTTCCCTGACAACGTCCACCTGCGACCACAGCCTGTTGCACAATAGGGACTTGAATCGTATTGTTTATTTTTATTGTCTAAGCATCAGAACGCTCGCGCGAGACTCGTTGGTCTGCGTTGGTTACCTCGTTCTATACGAAATATGATGATATGTGGGGTTTAACGTCCCAAAACCACCATATGATTATGAGAGACGCCGTAGTGGAGGGCTCCGGAAATTTCGACCACCTGGGGTTCTTTAACGTGCACCCAAATCTGAGCACGCGGGCCTACAACATTCCCGCCTCCATCGGAAATGCAGCCGCCGCAGCCGGGATTCGAACCCGCGACCTGCGGGTCAGCAGCCGAGTACCTTAGCCACCACGAACCACCGCGGGGGGGCTTCTATACGAAAGATGAGCGAA
Source organism: Rhipicephalus microplus (assembly GCF_043290135.1). Lineage (NCBI taxonomy): Eukaryota > Metazoa > Arthropoda > Arachnida > Ixodida > Ixodidae > Rhipicephalus > Rhipicephalus microplus. Next base: position 69,103,615 of record NC_134702.1, on the reverse strand, counting down.
GGACGGCGATGGTCGTGCAATGTTTCAATACGTTGCTATCGCATTCACTGCTTGGCGTTTCCGGCGAAGCAGTGACATTCAATTTGTTCACTCAACAAAGTGTCATTGAGACACGCCGCGAAGAAAGAGTCGAAGTTCAAATATAGGCGCACAAGCGTTAAATTTCTTCCACTCTCGAGCTCTCGTTCTGCATGCCAGGTTTAATTAAAAATAAATGAGGGAACATTTTGATGACATGTAGCTCTAATAATTCAGCAAATCAATTTAGACACGATACAACAGGAATAAGTTTAAACAGCGCGTTTTTAATGGGGCGTTATGAAATGGATTGGGCAGAAATTATCTCTTGGGGAATGGTCACACTGGGTGTATACGCATTATATGCATCAACAGTAACTAATTATTCGCTATCTGTATACGGCTACCTAGGAAAAAATTAGTCCAGAAGATAACTGCTAGATGAAGTTGACTACTTAAAACTGATCATCGTTTCAGCTATTTACTTTATTGTTATGACTGAATAACTGCTAATTAGCCTCATTGTTTCGAATCTAATTACGATGTACTAATTCAACATACATAATTATTGGCTAATTAAGTGACAACTAAGCTTGCTTGAATAATTTACAACTAATCTTGACCAATCCAGTACAATCTTATATGGCTTAGGCATACCTGCATGTGCTGCGCTTCTTGGCACTTCCGCCTGTCACGTTGTGGACAATACCCGACTGGAAGCAGGGGGATATGTGAATGCTCACACATTAAAATGAGAACATGGTCTACGATTGGCATACTTATGAGGTGGGGAAGAAGGGCTCTTTGTAGAATCCTAATTATTTTCTTGACTAACCTAAGTGGGAGGTCTCCTCATTCTGGGAACCTTCTGGCCTTCGCTGTACGTGTGCTTGGCCCTGTCGGCAAGACAGGACACCTGTGGTATCCTGCATTCTGCACTCACTGAATTCTGTGTCACACAAATATCTTCGCGAAATTCGCGGCGTGCCTACCCTTAGTCAAGCACACTTGAAAATGGAACTTATACGCTCCTTACACAGGGGGAAAATAGGGACGCCCAGTCGTTGGGATGCTTTGGCGGCTTTGCTGTAGTGCGCATGCGCCGAAAGAGAGGAGTCAACTAACGGAAACTACTAGGGAAGAGGCTACAGTGACTTCATATTCTTCGTGGACAGTAATGACTGAAACATTGTGCATTCTGTGCTTCCAGAAGTCAGTCACAGAAGGAGGCTGTTCGACCGAAAGGCCGGACGCATCCACTAAGGAAACATACATGCTCGGGTCGACGACGCTCTTATTATCGAGCCCGATAATTGGGGCGCACGAAGTCTTCATGCATATCCGAACAGCGACTTCAAAGTAGCGTCGACATCTAGTATTGAAACGAATGCTAATGGCATTTGAAGCGTGCTTTGAAGTCGGGCTATAGGAGATCCGCGAGTGAACGCTTTGGCGCTTTTAAACTGTAACTTTGTACAACATTGTGTAAGGAACTTCGGGAGCTCTAAATTAAGGTGCGGAGTTGCAGGTGTGCGGGTGGCGCGTGTTTGTCTGCATACGTGCATGTCGTGGGTAGAGCGAGGGTGAGAGATGCCAGCGTTAATTTGGAACTATTATAGCCTTTCATACGTACTACACCAGCAAAAGAAAAAGACAAAGTGCCTGTAAAATTTTATATACACCTCATTTCTTCACCTCCTATTGTCTTGTTATGCAGAATACTTTGTAAGCTGTCATGCATACGCATGTACACAAGGCTATTACCTTTTCTTTCAAGTTCAAGGATGTTCACTTTTCGTTCTCGTCCTATCTGAGAGCGGAGCAGTGCTGCCACAGGCGGCATCTCGCAGACTCCCGAGGCTTGCAGAATTCGAGGAAACCTTGCTGGAGTTAGCACTTTATGGGTGGTGGTAGCTTTAGCAAGGACGCTGTTTTTACGAACTGGTAGACAAGTTAAACTTCGCGCAGGTATACTTGATCGTATTGGCGGCAAAATAATAGCGGAGGTAAGAAGCTAGGCGTCGTACAAAGCGAACTCTGTTTTTATCTTCGAACCTTTGGTTGTTGTTGGGCGTAAACTGCACAAATGGGAATGAAGTGCGTCGCAGTTAGGTTTGGAGCGTGACTTTTGACAGAAAGAGATTGGAAGATCCAGAGGATGTTAACACAGCAAAATAGCGTAATTGAGACACAGTCAAATGCGTCTACTCCACAATATACTTAGGTGCAGAAATTTTTGTTATGATTAGTGAGTTCTAAGTGGGCCTATAGATAGTGCCAACGTGGCATTGATTCATGCCGTTAAGGTGCAGTGCATGTTGCGGCAACCCGCTACATTGGCGTAACAGAACACGCTAAAGATTACACCTCATACCTAACATAATACCTTTGAAACGGTGCGCTTAAGATCATATCTAATTTTTTTTCACGAATAAAAATCTTAGTGTGACACACCATGATAGTCAACAGTAGGAGGCTAAAATGAAGGTTTGGAAAGTCATGTAGTTGGCTTCGAAAAATCACTTCCAAAACGTGCGAATTCAGCTCGCATTCTCGTTGAACGTATCGTCATGAGATGTTTCCAGTGGCCGTCACATGCATGCACCCCATTCTCTTTCTTTATTCCTTTTTAGTGTTCGTATTACGGCTGTAGCACGATCACAAAGTTAACGCATCTTGCGCCATGCTGTAATGTTAGCGAACGGGTCTGCGTTGCTAAGAGCGCCATTTCCTGCGAAACTCATTTATGTTACGACGACAGTGCTTGCCTTAATTTTCGGCTGGCTTACGCGTACAGTCATCTTTCCCCTCAGAAAGAGCGCGCTAAATACACTGCGTCACCCGCACACCGCTCTGTCAATAGTTGATTGTGACAGCTAATCAAACTTTATCTTCAGAAGTCAGCCGAGTTTTCGACACATTCGAGCTCGCCTCCTAAATGAAAAAAAAAAGATGGGCGAAATGCGCTGTCCGGCACTTCCAACGAGATTAGGTCGTGCGTCGGGTCTCCCGGCAGGCTTGCTCTGCCTTTAGTCGCGTATTCACTTCGTCGGAGGCGGCTGGTCAGGGTATGCGTAGGTAGTGACGCAAGGGGCTCGCCTAACGAATCTCTCCGGAGTGCGCCGACAGGGCCCGATGGTTAATTTATTCTTGGGCGTGAGCGAGCGAGCGAGCGAGTCCTTTCATTGTGCATACTGCAACCGCTCAGCCGTGAGCTTGGGTGTTTTTTAGATGCGGAAGCATCTTATACTCGCGCCTTGTAGTGCGCCGTCCGCGCCGTCCGCACCGCTTCTCGAACATTCGACAGCTGACGCGCGCGCATGCGCCGTCGCGCCGTCGCCCACTCTTCCACCATCTGTGCATCCCTTCCTCCTCTACACACCGCGCGTGCTTCACTCCTCCACCATCTGTGCACCCTTCCTCCTCTACACACCGCGTTCGACATCTACAATTCTCCTGATTCTCCAGTGGACGCGCATGTGGCGTCGCGCTTCGAGAACATTCAACAGCTGACAATGCATGCGCCGTCGAGCTGTATATATACTCAAGGTCGGCGCTCGCTCGCTCAGTTGCCGCTCGTCGGTTGGTTTGTACGGCGCGTCGACGTCCAAGGTCGCGGTGAAATGAATTCCAACGAATCCACAAACACAATGATCGACGTCCCTTCGACCAGCGCCGCCCTTTCGCATACGTGTGTACGTGTTCACTCATTTAACACCCCCTCCTACAACCACGTTAACCAATTTAGCCATCGACCCAAGTAAGTCGCACTTTAACACCCCGTTAACCAATTATATGCTCCGCATCCTCCTCAGTGTTCCCCCGAGGGAAGCTGCGGGCAATTTTTTTTTCTTCTATGTGTTTGTGCGGCGAAAGCACACGTGCACGTGTTCGTGCGTGCATTTGGCTTTCCGTGCATTCAGTTTTGCGCACAGCTCCTTTCAGAACGTTGCATTTGCGCATACGTGCTCAGGAAACCAGGGAAAACCGCGACTGTCGCGCGCATCTCACGACGTGGCGCTTTCGGCAACGCATACATACACACACACAAAAGCGTGCGGGTTGAATCCGCGTTCTGAAAAGGATATACGAGCGAGCTCTGCTGCAATGTTTTCCCAGCATTTAACTCTCGGCAACTCGGGCGTGCTGCCGCTCCAGCTGTTGCGTTCCCCCTCTATCGATTCGGATACGTACATTTGGCTTGCCGGCCGCTATGGGATGAGAATAGGAAATTAAGGGCAGCGTCGCTCGGTCTCGGCATCCGTAGAGGTCTAATAATGTTGGTGAGTCCTGTAGCTGCTCATTGAAAGCGTGTTTTCGTTTGTTTTTTTTTTTTAAAATCTAATTTACACGCTGCACTGGCGTCCGATTCTGATTAAACGGCGAGATAGGAAAATTGCATAATTCGTACAAATGAACGGACGACTCTTTTTTTGTTTCAACGTGGCTCGTCATGTGAACAGTAGACGCATGCGCGCTGTGTGGTGAAGTTATTCTTGGTAATTTGTTCGGTGTGAGTGTGCGTGTCCTTTGAGTGCTGCGTGGCTTGTAATTTGCACTGACAGTCTGCAGTACTTTTGTTTTGTTTTTTTTTTCTTTTATGACTTACGTCAATCATCAGAAAAGGTGAGGAGTGTAGAAGCTCCGAGGACGCAGTTGCGTCGAAGTTGATTGGTTTACGTCAAGAGCTTCTGAGCTTTCTTAAATAGGCAAAGCATCGTATCTACAGCGCTGCACTTTCAAAGGCTTTGATTAGTTTCTTGTTTTTTATTCGTGTATAAACTTCTCAACTTCACTTTTAGTTTAGTCGTCATGTAGGTTGAGAAAAAATGGTTCGTTTTCCTTGCTTTTTGTTCTGATTCCTTCCTTTTCGTTGCAACCGCTCTATTAAATTAATTTTTTTCTTTGCTGACGAAGCTCGGCTCATTATCTCTAGCACCGTATTATGCACTCTTATTTTTTTTTCTGCTATAACTGCAACGTCCTCGCGTACTTTGCGTTCTGCTGTTAACGATCTCTTAACCAAGACGAATTTTTTTGTCTAATTAACCGTCGCTAGTTAGTGAAAAACAAAGAATTGAAATATTTGAGACTCGTCACTTCTTTAATAACCGGGGGAAAATAAGATCAATCGAAGAATACTGCCAAACGGAAACTTGTTCAACAGTAAAAATGAAAGGCTATATTGTATGACTGGCTTTAGATATTTTCTCAAAATATGTACGTCTTAAGTCGACGTTAGCACGCGTTCAGTGCTTTACTTCTTCAATCATACGATCGGTTTCGAAAGTCAGTGCCGAATGATGAAGAAGAAAGAATACTGATGCAAGTGAAAGTAAATGTTAAAAAAAAATAGGAGGGGCCTAAAAGTCACGCTGCTCGTTAATTAAGCTGAAAAAAAGATTTTGTTATACTATCTTCTTGAAGGATATTTTTTTCAGAGCCGAGGCTGTGCAAGAAAATTCTCTCCGCGAATTTCGCTCAGCGTTTGCGGCACACAGACGGGTCCGAATTTCCATTAGACATTTTGGAGATTATTTGCTTTCGTCCGAGGACCGCCAGAAGCGCTCCCCTCCCCCTTTCCCTTTTCTGAGAATGGCAGGGAAAATGTAACGCAAGTATCGTTATCCCCCAATCCACGAAAATACAGTGCCAGCAAATAATGCTCCACAGAATGAATTCGTGAACGAAAAGTGCAAGCCCATCCCAGCGTCGTAGCGCTTAAAAAAAGCTTGTATTTGGCAGTTTTCATTCACCGACCTACAAAGTATTAGAACGCCCCGCCGCGGTGGTCTAGTGGCTAAGGTACTCGGCTGCTGACCCGCAGGTCACAGGATCGTATCCCGGCTGTAGCGGCTGCATTTTCGATGGAGGTGGAAATGCTGTAGGTCCGTGTGCTCAGTTTTGGGTGCACGTTAAAGAACCCCAGGTGGTCGAAATTTCCGGAGCCCTCCACTACGGCGTCTCTTATAATCATATGGTGGTTTTGGGGCGTTAAACCCCACATATCAATCAAATCAACGAAGCATTAGAACATACTGAAGATTCTCCAGACTGAACTAAATAATAAAGGCCAAGACTTCAAAACCACTTTAGAACACGCATACGGTCTATTTCTCTCAATCTACTTTTTCACTAGAAAAAGCTTGACGCTGCCGCTCTTTTGCTCCGTATAAGCAGATTTATATGACGGAAGTCATTTCATAACTAAAAAAAAAAAAAAAGCCCACAGCTGTCGCATCAAGGGGCCCCTCCTCACCATGATATACCCGCGGTCATGTACCTCATTTTTGACAAATGCCAGCCCGCTATCGCGACTAGAAAGACATGACCAACGTCAGTCAAATATCGCCTTTTCCGTCTCGCTTTTCCTTTACTCTCTCTTATTTTCCACATGTGCAAAATTCTGCTTTACTGTGACGGTTGTGCACGTCAGTTACAACGTATACACACAACCAATACCTTAGAAACTTAACGCTGCCAGCAATAACCTTCAGACAATAGCTAAAATAACTTCTGAAATGGCGGTTTGCTCAAGCTATGTGTTTTACAGAGGCATACCTTTGTACATCAGTCCGATATGCAGAGGCAGTGCTGTAGGGTTTGGAGGGAGGGGTTGGGGTAAAGTGCGACAAAAATGTTAATATCGTGAATACTAATTTTTATTTCACTCCTTACAATTACACATCAATGCAAAAACTTTCATTCGGTTACAAGGTATGTTTTGAATAAATATTGCCATGTTTGCACCGTTCAAAACATAATTTTAAAAATAAATCAAGAATGCTCCAGATGTTTCATTTTGCCTCAACCTGGAGGATGAAACGAGATGCTGCGTATGACAAAATGAGACGGTGTTGAAAAAAAAATTCGTTCCTTCAGTTTCTGTAGCAGAAAGGCTTGAAATCCCCTCTGTGGGACCTTAAGCAGGCTTCAGAATTCCAGTCATTTGACTCCATGCATTGAATCTGGAGAGAACTTGGTGTTGCGTTGCTCCGAAAGTCCTTGCAGATCAAACACCAGTCTTTCTTTGTGCTAAAGTTGTATTTTGTTAAACGCTTGCACCTCATTAGATTATTCAACAATTGGGGGCTATAGATGTGTTCTGACTATCTTGTTCACTTTTTTTGCCGTTTTGATCCAGAACTGCTCAGGTGTTTTATGGCTTTTAATCTCGTCCGCCGGGCTTTGTGAGGCAATGAATTCAAAACAGTGCTAAATTAAGATTTTCTATCGCTTGTTTTTTTCAATTAGAGTATTGGAGAAACGTCGTTATAGCTCGATCCCAAGACGTGTTTGTGCACGACCTCTGCAGTGGGTTACAAGCTTGCAACCACGAAGCCATTATGATAATCACAGGTTCTGGCGCCTGATGGCAATGGGCGCTTGTACCGCGCATTATTACTGCAATATTTCATGAAGCACGTCTACGGGACGCGTGTGTTCGTAAATCTTGTGTTACCTTCACTGCATTTCCAAGCAGAGGAAGTTGTTTTCGCTGTATTCGCAAGCAGACGCTTGGGCCTTGTAGTAAAACAATCGCTTGCCGCGCAAACGACCTGGTTTCGCTCTCCGCTCTGACCCAAACGACCCGGGCTCGATTCCCGCTCTGACTCAGTTTTTTTTTTTTAATCGTTCTCGATTTTTTAGGTCTCGCGTAAGATGATTTTTCGCTTGCAACGAATGACGCCGATGCCGGGGTTTCTGCGAAACGAGCTTTTTAACGCTCTCGCGCTTAAAAAAAAGAAAAGAACAGTTATGTGCCTGTGCGGCCAGTAAATAAAATAAACTGTCATCATCACCATCAACGGGTATGTGCCACCTAAATTGAAGGCATGCCACTACTCGTCGCTGGTCTCCCACAATTCGACATATCCTGTGTGACTGCCCGAAATACAACCCGCAAAAACACTTTTCTAATACACTAGACAGGTTAGATGACCAGCCACTGTCAGAATAAAGTATACTGCACCATCTTCATGACTCATCGTCACAGAAGAAAGCCGTGCAAGTGCTACTGGGCTTCTTGCGAACTACTGGCCTGTCGGAACGCCTCTGAGTGGACTGATTTTGTGCGTGCGTGTGTGTCGGTGTTTTTCTCTTATTTATTTTTTAACTCTCTTTTTCTCTTTCAACCCCCTATTCCCCAACCCCAGTGTAGGGTAGCATACCGGATACTAGCTTCTGGTTAACCTCCCTGCTGGTTAACCTCCCTCCAAGTATAAATAAGCTTGAATCTCCTATCTATAGCCCATAGCGACGGCGTAGAGGCAACAAACAATCCGCAGCCCCAAGCTAAGGCCTAGAAACAACCTATAGAAGCAACCTGTATAGTCACCAGAATCGCCCTGTTTCGCTGTTTCAAGCCTTGCGTGGCTTATTGCAACGTTCACCACTTTTCTTGATAATATTATTATTAGTATTATTATTATTATTATTATTATTGGTAGTAGTAGTAGTAGTAGCAGTAGTATGACGATGGTGAGGATAATAATATTATATAAAGGAGATCTCCGTATATGATGAAGCAGCATCAGAGAGCGAAACAGGCTTTATTTTTATTTTTTTGAACGACTGTTGCCAGATGATATATAGCTCAAGTAACCGTAATCACTGGAAGGAAGGAAGAAAAAGAACGGGCATACTAACGACTTCTCTTTTTATTATTTTTTTTGTTCGTGGTGCTCGTTAAGAGCGAGTCGCTCTTTTGGACTATACGTGAAACCCCCTGTCTGTCCCTCGTCCGGAAAATCTTTCTTTTCATCGCAAAGCGAGAAAGCACAATTACGTGCCCACCTATGTAAGCCAAGCGTGTAATGAAACGGAGTCAGAGAAAAATACTGAATAAATCGAAAAAAAAAAGAGAAGTTGAACGTGACCACTCCGCCGTCGTGCCATCGCCCTTTAAGTAGCGGTGCGCTCACGTAGAACCGGTCGGAGAAGGGGCGGCCAGGAGCCGCAATCTTTGACGATTACTGTCATTTAGGGATTACTGTTGCGAGCTCTGGACTGCGTCGCAAGAGAGGTAGGCTGGCTGATAAATGGTGAACGCTAACGTGCCCCGTATACATTTGCATACGCACGCGGCGGTCGCCTAGACACCCGGAAGGTGTGTGTGAGGGTGCGGTGTATAGCATCGCGCATGCTTCCCAAGATGATCAAAGCGAAGGAGAGAAAGAGACAGCTTGGCCTAAGTGAGGAGAATGGCGCCACTGTTAGTATAGTACTCGTACTCGTCGCGTTGTCTCTTAAACGACGGGGGGTCATGAACGGGCTTAGGTCTCTAAGCCTAATTTTGTCGTTGGGCCTAACTTGACGTTCCCAGAGGCTGATACTCGGTGGTATTTGGCATTGCTTGCGTCACTCTGCTCTCACTGTAGTTTGTCTGAGGCAAAGCCCGGCGTTGGGATATTCATGAGGACCACAGAGGGAGATATGAACTTTATCGTCAGAGTACGTGACGTTATTTGGTGGTCTTACTGCAAGGAGAAGGGGGATTCCTTAGTTGAGGTCGTGCAACCCGGCCACATCATGCCTTGTCCTGTGTAGTTGTCGCCGTTACCGGTGATAACCTTTTCGTGCAGTGCATTCGATGCACGTTAGAAAAAAAAACTAAAAACTGATCGTTAAAATTCGTCCCGGGCATGTATCCGATAGACACGTCTCGTAAATTGATCCTAGTTTTATGGGCGGTTGAAACACTGGAACATTAGCTTCAGATTTACTGTAATGTTATCCAATTACCGACAGTGATTGAACGTTTTTTTGCCTATGAAGCACCAAGATGTTTTGTAACTTTATTAACGTAGCGCTAGGGACCTCGCCAGTTTTTCTTGATTCTTTTACGGCTGTTACCATGGTGGCGCCTGTTAGAACCCATAAAAGGCTCGCTGGATCATTCATTCATGTATTCATTCGCCTTTTACTTCTATGTTTATGAGTGTGTACGTTAACTAATTCTTACGCCAGAGGACAACACTATTGTTTTCTTACTCTTCTCCTTTTCTCCTCCCTTCTAGGAGCACCTCAACTATATCGGACGAGATGAAGGTTCGAATCCCTTCGTTCTGTCGCTCAAGCTGGAAACGATGGAAGAGGCGAACGATCACTACAGGGTCATACTTAGGTGAGGCTAAAAATGGTTGCAGTTATTTATTTTAGCATGTTTAGGTGAGCAAAGCTTTAAGGGTCCCTAAACCACTTTGAGTTCAATGACGAGAGAGTCATTTCGTTCTCACCTTTGATACCCTAGCTGCAGGCGCCGTCACCTCTTCGCCACTTACTTCATCGCAAAACTCATGGCAATGTCAGCACTAACCGTCGATCTTATCGGGATTTCGCACTTCTCTTTTAATAATGTAAGAAAATGTTCGTGCACAAGCAAGGCGCTGGCTACTCCTTAGCCCTCGATCGAATACTGAACTTCGACAGCTCAATGTTGCGCCGCCGAAAACGGACAAAACGAAGCGAAATTGGCTGATCACGAACCGCAGTCATGCGAGAGAAGGCTCGCGGCCGTTTATCCCGGGCACAATCTGTCTTGACTGGATTGAACGCATAATGGCAGGCGACTGACCGCTTTACGTGAGGTATACTTCACGCTGAATTGAGACAGTGCCGCTTACGTACCGGACGTTAAACGGTACTTGATTAAGAGTGTAGAACAGGGGCGCGAGTGCATAGCAACGAAAGGTATCTCACAAGTGGTATCCTTCTTGTATCGACCGATCAAGAGCTCATTTCCTGGTGACGTCACGTAAACAGACTGCTGTCGTCACTAATCGCGCTGAAGAAGACTATAAACGCCAGGAGAGACTAACACACTCTTTCTTTGCATTTTATGAGGTTTTCGAGGGTTTCTTTAACGACGAAGCGATGGCGCTCAAGCCCCCAATCATGCTGCCCGGTGCTGACCACGTTTTTTTTTTCTCTCTCTTGCGAATTCAGAACAAAAGAAGGCATCGTTAGCGAACTCGTACCGAATGATCCAAAGAACGATCTCTGGACGGCAGCTCGTCTTGTAAAGGTAAGTATTGTCGTAATCATTCGCGAGCCTCCACCAGGCCTATGTGCGTCCCTCCAGCGCGCTTTCGCGGAGACATATTTTGTAACACTTCTCGTTCTCTCTTATTTTTTTTCCTTTCAACAGTCCTTACGTGATAACATCAACAATGTGGTGCTCCAACCAGTGTTTTTTCCAAAGGTAAGTGGAACTTCGCGATTTGTTGTCAAGTTCAATAAAACCTGACGTAATTAAAAAAGGTATGGATAATTACAATCGATCGCGTCAGCGTTATATATGAAGTGACACAAGGAAGGAAAAAGTGTGAAAAAAATTATAAAAATACGCGACTCACATGACAGGTTGCACTATCAACTTGAAGTTGTGTTATTGAGCTCAAAAACAAATATATGGCTATGTAGAAAAAAACGAAGAAGGGGCGGGTTTTAGTCTAAGTTCAGGAGAACAAACAGTATTCGCTTGCGCCCCCAAGAAGTGAACTACAGTGAAAGAATGGTACTGACTTCTTGCGACACCACTGCCACACATGCCAGCACACATATACACACGACACGCGTGCATATGTGCGTTGGTGTGTGTTTGCATGCGTTGGTGCGTGTGTGTGCTGTTGCTTGTGTGGGTGTTTGTATACAGTGTTGCTGACGTATTTACCGTGAGAACGGGGGCGTGTTAGTACGCCGCATTCGCTGACGTTTCTCTGCTTTTCCTTGCTTTTTTTTTCCCCGTTCTGCAGGCTTCCGAACTCCTGATGGCATTCGACGAACAAGTTCTAGTCCACGAGTACAAATTTGGAGTCGTTTATCAACGGGCCGGCCAGGTATGTGTGCCACAAAAAAATAAACAGGAAAACTAGACCCGAGGGCCTTTGTATAGGGCTTGCCATAATAACGAGCTTATTCGATGGACAAAAAGAAGAGAGAGAGAGAGAGAGAGAGAGAGAGAGAGAGAGAGAGAGAGAGAAAAGGTCCAGTCGTGAACACAAATGCCGGACAACAGTATGGGCCTGCGTCTTCTTTTCGTTTCTCCTCTCCTTTTTTTTTTCATTTGTCCATTCCTTTACTTCATGTTGCCTCGACTTGCGCAGTGTGCATTTGCATTTTCGCAGAGGGTAATTAGTGTCCCGTTTCTCGTGTGGGAGGAGGAGAACGCTAATTATTTTATCTTAGCAATTTGCTCCGGCAAATTGAACGGGCGAAGACGGGTGCGGAATCCAGATGCACCGTGAATACTTAATCAACCACTTTCCTTTCCATTAAGGAGGACAAGAGAGGCTTCGCCGATGAGTGCATGTCGATTTGCGTTCAGAGCTGGTGAGATATTTCGTTAGTGGAGCAAAAAGGAATGACCATTTGCTGTCACTCAAAGCCTTAACACGAAGGGAATAATACTGCATTATGGCATCACAATGGCAGGTTCCCGATTACGCTGTGTTATGTAACGCAAACGTATTGTAACTATTTTTCTACTATTACAGCTTGAGCTGTGCACGACGCCTTTTTGTTTTTTATTTTATTTTTGTTTTTTTTTGTGTGTGTGTGAAAAAAACCTCGATTCATCCTAGTGTTGCCGTCGCGCTCTATGGGAGTGTAATTCACATATATAAATGAATGTAAGAACAACAACAATAGAGAGGCTACGTCATACGCATCCTAGAACTATCTACAACGAAAGCAGGTTAAAGAGACCCAGCAATCTTCTGTCATGTCAACATTGTATGACCGAGTTACCGGAATCGATATTCTAAACAGTCCAATCGCGCAATAGTTTTTAGAATCCGGCAGGTATACAAGCGCAGCTACAGTGATTTCTCGCACGTTTTAAACGGTTTCTCTCTCTTTTGATCCCAGCGTGTGCACTAAATGTTGCAAAAGGGGGGAGGGGTGCCGAGGAGCAAGTAGTTACGTCTGTAAGTCAGTGCGCGTCATGGCCTTGAGCCCGACCTTATTTTATTTTTTATTTTTTTACGCATGTCGCACTTTCGGCGTGATCACGAGCGCGCTTGCTTAATGATATATTGTGCGTAACTCTAGCACCGCAGCGCAGCGTGGCGTATATACGTGGCGGCCGCGCTAACTATACGCAACTTATGATGCTCAAGTCTGCTAATGCGTGCACGTGTCCTCGAGGTTATTACGCAGTCGGGCATAATTTTTCCAGAGAAGAGCGAGCCATTCCTAGCTCACCTTGCAACTTAATGTTGAATCCATGTCACGTGCTGTGCGATACCATTGTGCGCACACGTTGCCAGGAGCCTCGATTAACGATCCGCAAAACTTTCTCACCATGTTGCTAACCCCTTATAAGTAGACACGATGACACGCTGTAGACCTTTACACAGGCACGAAAACAATGTTTTTCACACGAAAGTGTTTCATGCTGGAGCCCACGAAGTCGTCAGTGACGTATTTCCGTCACAGAAATTACCTAAAAAATGCACGTGATCAGATCGCAAAAAAAAAATCGCAGCATATCCATGGAGTGTATGATGATAAGTGTGGCGAAGCGTTCGTCAGTCCGTCCGCGCATCCGTCCATGTGTCCATCCGTGCATCCATTTGTGCGTCCGTCCGTCCGTTCGTCGGTCTCTGCTTTATTCTGTCCGCGCGTCCGTCTGTTTCTCCGTGCATCCGTCGGTTCGTGCGTACGCATGGACGTACGAACCGACGCACGTGCCTACGTATGGACGGACGCACGGACGTCCGTCCATGCGTACGTCCGTGCTTTCGTCCGTCCGCCTGCCTGTGCATCTGTCTGTCCATCCGTGCGTGCGTGCGTCTGTCCATCCATCCGTCTTTCTAGTGAACACTCCAAATACCACCATATCGCATCTTTTTATCATATATACATTATGTAGAAGTACCGCCATCCAGCAGACATTCCAAGTACTAAACGAGAGGTGGCGCGGCCGGACCAGAGGAGCGGCACGCGCGCACTTTTTTACGGCCTCCGCTTCGTGTCTAGTTCTCTCCTTTCACCGCCGCTAGTTCAGGACACTGCGGCCAACCCTCGATAAACCTTGCTAAAACCAAGGAGGTTACGCCCAGCCAGTTTAACGCGGAAACCTTTTCTGGGCAAATAGCACTCAAAATGCGTACTTCTGTTACTAGTTTTTTCTTTAGTAGGGATCGAATTCCAGAGAATTTTTATTAAGTCACCGGTACTCGTCTCTGTACGTCATTTCATCAGAAAGAAATATCTTTTTATTTATGGTTAACCTGCGCGGGTTGCCTCCTCAATTCTAAATGGTGCGCGCGTGCCATTCCTCGTTTGGTCATGGAGGTGACTACCTACTACTACGACGCGCTACTACTACTACTAGTACTACCACTACTACTACATACATACACATACATACATACATACGTACATACATACATACATACATACATACATACATACATACATACATACATACATACATACTGTGGGGTCTCGGCGAGGCGAACGAGCCCCGCAACACGCCACGCTCTTGGAGTGAACGGACACAGCAGACGCGGTCGGTACAAAGCACACAACATACATACATTTATTAACTAATTTAGACGACGATATCGTCCGCCGAATGATACACCAATTTTAATTAACACGCTACCATACAAACAACATAACGCAGTGACACACTAAACACACACTAACACATACCCAAGGTGGCGTCGCCAACGCCTGACTTTCCACGTGGGACCCCGGCGCGAAGCCCGCGGTGCCCAGCCCCGGGGACCCACGCAACAGACAACCGTTCGCGGCAGCCGCCACGCGCAGAAGAGACTCGCTCAACGCTCGCCCACCACCAAGGCCTGCCTTCCGCCAGGGGCCACCGCCGGCGCTACCACTCTACCAACAGTGGTACTCAAAGCGAACACCACGCCATCTATCGCCCGGCGGTGGTCACCACCGAAACAAAGCCTTGGGGCGAGACACGTGCGCCACGCGGCGCAGACAACTTTACAGGGGGGGGGGGGGTGTCAGCACCCCACAATACATACATACATACATGCATACATGCATGCATACATACATACATACATACATACATACATACATACATACATACATACATACATACATACATACATACATACATACATACATACATACATACATACATACATACATACATACATACATGCACACATACATACATACATCGCCGACGCACGACCCACGGCTTAAGGAGCTTTCGCCCCTAAACTATTCCGTCACCGGAAGTCGAGCCTGCGACTTTCTGTCCGCGACAGCAACGGCTGGACAAGATATCCGCTCCGCCACGATCACATGCTCTGGAGGCTTTACAAACGCACCTTTCCCATCACACTCTTTCATCTCACGGTGCTGTTGGTCGGCGAGGTGGTGTCGCCCTCTGCGTGTGGTAAAGTGGGGTAATGCGCCATGACCGAGGCCTCCGCGACTATAGCTTCTACAAAGCATCGTTTCGCGGCCGTCCACTTGGGCGGGTTTCTAAAAGAAGTACATTTTTTTTTTAAATGCATTATCACACAGTGAGAACGTTAGCCTATATAGGCGGCAGCCTTGCTGATAGAATCTATCCGTATACCAAAAAAAATAGCTTTGCGGTGCGCGCCTGCCTTTCCTGTCTGTAAACCCACCGCTTTACGCGCTTACGCTTGCCCCGAGAAAAGCTCGGTCGTTTCATAAGGACACGTTTTACATTTGTGTCCTACTGTTTTCTATGACAAAGTGGCCAACCATGCTTTTATTGTCTCACTTTCTTCCTGAAGTACTCATCGTGAAGTTGCACATTTTAGATAACCCGTTAATGTAGTCACAAGTAGGAATGAGGGGAAAAAAACAAGAAAAGCTTAAGAAGGCATGCCGTACTGAAGTTGTGAGCAAGTTATTGTGAGTGACAAGCTGTTTAGCATTAAAGAAGAAAAAATGAAGAATAGCATCCTGAAAGAGCAGAAGCTCTTTGTTCCTGCTTTGTGCGTAAACAAAGGTCGGCACGCAATGCATGCGTTGCAAAACTTGTTTTCTTTGTTAACTAATCATTAGGGGCATGGTAAGATTTAAGGTTGTGGATACAACTCATTTCGCGCTAACTGCGTTGTTTATATCATTTTATTTATTAATTTTACCTAGTTTGTACATCGGCAGATCCTCGCAACTTCGAGAGTGCTGATTCGTTTCGCGCTGTTTCATTCTGCAAGTTCCTGTTTTTCGGTACAACTGTAAAAAAAATCGCTACTTTTTTTTTCAATTCTTCATGCTTTGAGTTTCAGCCATGAATCCATGAATACTTCGGTACGATACACATTAGTGCATATAAAGTGAAAATCAAAATAAATATCCTTTCACCGCTTCATTAACCAAGCGTGTGGTTTAAGCTTCATTTAATTTAATGCTTGCCTAATTAAATGGAAACAAGGTACCGCTAGGCTGGATCATATGTCGACAGCGTTAGAGAATGCGAGAAACGATGTGAGAACGAAGGCGCATGGTAACGACGGTTCAAACACTTAAAAAGTGTTCGTGTCTCATTACGTTGTCGCTTTGACTCTAAATTTGCTTAATTCGTACCCACCGTCTGGAGTGAACAGAGTTTAGTTATTTATGAAATCTTGGTTTATAAACCTAAGCGCGAAAGGCCGCTGCGAATTGCAATGTGTTTTTCTTTTTCTTTAACGTATTTCCGAAAATTTCTGACTCGGTGTTTCCGTTCTTGCGTGTGCGCTTGTGTTGTTTGATACGTCGTTCGGCTTGTTGTTTACAGTCTCTCTCCTAATGTCGTTATTGCTCTTTCCTTATCTCCCAAGATAAGGGAGGAAGAGCTGTTCGGAAACCGCCACCACAGTGCTGCAATGGAAGAGTTTCTAAGCATGCTGGCCGACAAAGTCACGCTCAAGGACTTCTCCGGGTAAGCACGTTGAAATTGTGCCTCGCAACGATATCGTGGTTTTCGGCTGATAAAAAAAAAAACCCTTGAGATATAACGCTTAAACTCGGAACCACCATCGCAGTGACTACCTCTATCGCGTTCTCAGATAACATTGTGTTACCAAAATCTGCGGCAGCATTCGCGTGCTTCGAAACTCGGAGCGCGCGATCGACGATAAGGATCTCTAACAACATGGACCTCTGACCTTTGTTTCTAAGTGTGTTACAAAATAAACAATGTAATCTCTAGGTGCATCGTTTTATCGAAGTAAACTTTGTTACCTCAATTCAGCTACGCTGTAGTGCGTGCGGCTTGTACGAAGGCTTTTGTCAGAAAAGCGTAAAACTATTCTTTCAGGAAATTTTTCAATTTTGAATGATAAGGCAAAATTCTCTCGACTCTTGGGCGCAAATAGTCTACACCTCTTCCTCGTTACTTTTTTTTCTCATAGATGGTCGTAAATAGCGATATATTAATAATTTGATGCGATATAGTTGTTGCTGTGGTAAATTTAATGTACATATAACGCAGGCAACTAATGATTGCGAGACCAACGAATCACATGCAGGTTCACCTCGTTTGTTTTAATGGCAGCGCTTTTCGAAAGGCTGGAATATCGTTTGAGGTCCATATTTCCATGAATGATAAATTAATAAAGTTACTTTGGTCGCCGTAGACAGCGTACGAGCTCGACCCTCCAGGGCTGTAAAGCGGTGATGGTGCTTCTATATAGTGACGTACCCGAAGGTCGCGAACCTAACCTAACCCTCCAGGGTTGTAAAGCTGTGATGGTGCTTCACTAGTGACGTACCCGAAGGTCGCGAACCTAACCTAACCTAACCTAACCTAACCTAACCTAACCAAATTCAAGGCTGTTCACACCGTGCACGTTTAGGTTGTGGCGTACGAATCCCAGCCTGGGCCGCCGCATTTTCGGTGGACTCGAAATTGCCATGAGCCCGTGTACTTCGATATAGGTGCACGTTAAAGAACGCGGCCAATATTTTCCGAGCCCTCCGCTGCGGCGTCTCTTATAGTAATATCGTGGTTTTAGGACGTGAAGCCCCAACAATTCTAGCGGTATACGAGCCCCAATTTATTGCATTGCATTGTGTGTGTGTGTGTGTGTGTGTGTGTGTGTGTGTGTGTGTGTGTGTGTGTGTGTGTGTGTGTGTGTGTGTGTGTGTGCGCGCGTGTGTGTGCGCGCGTGTGTGTGTGTGTGTGTGTGTGTGTGTGTGTGTGTGTGAGAGAGAGAGAGAGAGAGAGAAGTTGGAGTCTGAAGTTGTTCCATGCAAGTGTTTGTGTCCCAAAGTAAGCATGTGTGTGCTTGCATAAAAATTTCTTTTTAGTCCTCAACTGAGTCTCACTTCGAAGGCCTGGACTGAGGGCCCGAACAAACTGCCTGCATTTCAAATTTTTTTTTCTCTGAATAAAGTTTCTTCCTCCTCCTCCTTCGAAGGCCTATCTCAGCGTTTGGCTGTCGTGCTTTCGTGCCGTGCTGTCACAGTTCTATAAACTCAAGCTACATTAAACAATAATACTTGTGCTTGTATATATATATATATATATATATATATATATATATATATATATATATTACGAGAGGATGTTTCATTCCCTGAGGTCACTGTAAATGGGGAGACCCCGGCAGCCCTATTCACTCGTCCATTACAGTTCGCATTAAGCTGGTTCGCATTTTCCACCTCAGTCACGTTGTAGGCGGAGACGCCGCAATTATGACGCGCGCCCCCCTATTATCTCCGAACATTTCTTTTTTTTTTAATGTCCATCGCTCGCTTTTACCCTTGCCAGGTTTCGCGGGGGCCTGGACACGCAGCACGGCCAGACGGGCCAGGAGTCCTTCTACACGTCTTTCAACGGCTGCGAGATCATGTTCCACGTCTCCACACTGCTACCGTTCACCGAGGGAGACGTGCAGCAGGTGACCTCAACCTAATTCCTTATTGTTTTGTCTTTGTTTCGTTTTTGTTTTCGTTTTGTGTCTCCTCCCAAACAAGCACGAATAGCATCTGCACTGCTTTCTACACTATCACTGTTGTTTAAATCATACTAAGGACTCAGTCTGGCAATATATTTATGAAAAAATCATCTTCAATGTGTGCTTCTTTTTTTTTTTTCAATGTGTCATAGTGTGTTGTTTACCAGCGGCACTTTGAGGATATCTCTTCCTAGTCTCCTACGTCCTTAGGACGCTGTAGTCGTTACGTCAACAAGATGTATACGAGGAATGCACGTGGCATATAATTCATGCATATATTGACACGAGTGGCCTAAATATCGAGATGCTGTAGTGGTGATGGGTATCGGAGCATGCTCAATATTTCACTGCGTTGTCGAGCAGCTCGATGAAGAACACGCTAAAGAATACAACCAGAAGGCTCAGTATCCTATCCACTTCTACTGCCTGTGTGGTGACATTGCAAAGATTCCGATTGTATTCAGTGCCCACTTGCGACGCAACTAGACGTTGCAATCACAGGTAACTAGGTGCGATACGTGTGCTGGCTTGTTTATTCTAGCTCGAAATTACTGCTCTGTCACATCTTGTTCGTAGCAACGTGTTATATTGCTTCAATGGATCAATTCCAGCATGTTTACGTAAGTGAATTAATGCCAACAGCCTAATGGGTGCTGGTCCTCATCGCTCTACCGACTTTCTGCTGAAATTGCTCGAAAGGTGTGATTGCTTGGCGACCATTTTTTCCTAGGAAGTGCCATAGTGTACCTTCACAATGGAGTGTTCATATAAGTGGCCCTTCTATGGAACTTCTTGTTCTTCGCGAGAAGACGGAAGTCACAGCGGCGAGTCGTCGCTCGAAGTACACTAACTGTCTGTACTCGGCATTCCTGGACTTCCAAGGTTCGACCCAAAGTCGTTGTGTCATTCCGTCGTCGTCAGTGAAAGTGTACGCCTCCAACTCGCCGTCACGCTCGTTGCTCACGATCAAAGAGAGGCGCACCTCGACCGCCGTCGCCGAGAGGACCAGAAGATCGAACAAAGTGTCTACAAAAAGATCGCATCGAAATAAAGGCTGCGACGACGGCAGCGGAGCAGTTTTGTCCGAGGTCTATTAAGAAGAGAGCTTGCGAAGTGTCCGCGTTACGAGGATAATTAATGAGCCAAGGCGTCGTTCGGATTGATTCGTCTCTGCTAATGAGCGAACGGCGCCGCACAGGCGCCAGATCGAACAATGTGTGCAATCAAGAGAACCTCACGGCCTACGAACGCTGCAGACGCTACACGCGCACAGTTCGTTAGCGGAAACAGAAACACCCGGTGAATGTGTGCGCCCTGTCGGGGGAAAAGAAGAAAAGAGCGATTATTGGGCTTCGATTAGGCGTGCTTGTTTCGGAATGACGTGACGTTTACGTCATCGAAATTCGGTGTATCTAGTCTGTACGCCTAATTAACGATACTTTCTGCTTTTCTATTTATTTCTCCTTGCAGCAATGCTGTTGAGGAGGTCAAGTCTAGCCGTAGATAAAAAAATTATTGTCGTCATCATGTACAATTCTAATCTTGTGATTGATCTTCTTTTTCTTACGCTTCCCTACCAAAATCCGTGCGCGGTGAGGGATGCAATAGCTTGATGGGCTAGAAAACGAGTACTCAATAGAGGACGTAATAAATAAAAAGGAAAAGGTATAACTTTTTGTCGGGCGATAATCAGTACCTCTCCTGTTTCTCATTTCGCTAACGAAAACTGTCTGTCACAAACAAGCACTCAAGAAAGCGCGCCTCCGATTTGTAACGGCTACCTAAAACCAGGCGCCAACCAGACGCGACAGAAACCGGCGTAAAAAAGAAACAAGCATCAAACGACGCCGTGCGCGTGCCTCTTCAAACCCCCTCGAAAACGCCGCCTCCACGCCGACCGACGTCCTCGCATCCTAAGATCAATGGGCTTTACTCGCATCTATCGCCGAGCGAACTCGTAGAAACATCTCGTAGGGAAGGGGCGCGGTGCTGTGGAGTTGCGTTACGTGACAAGAGAGGTACCTACCGCCCTTTCCACAGTCTTGGCCGTGCGGCGCGCCGACGAAACGCCTATAGAAATTGCGGGAACCTAGCGGCTAGTGCATATAGGCGAGCTCTGTCGAGCAGCGGAGAAAGTCGCATCAGGAGATGAAGAGAGCTTTACGCCAGCGTGCGAAGGCTTGTCTTACAAGCTGGAGCCGAAGAAGCGTATTTACCGCCAGTGGGCGAAGACGTGTTCTGCAGTCGGAGCGCGTGCGTGGCCGATGTGTTACCGGCGAAGAAGTTGTGTCATTGAAGTGTTGTCAGTGGACGACGCGAGAATTTCTTGGAAGAGAAATCTCGGGCGCAGCGGGACGACGACCGGCGCTAGACTTTCAGTGAATAATTCCTGGAAGAGAAGCATTCAAGCTTTGTTCCAAGAACTTTGGACTGAATTCGTTTGCCGATTGTTTTACTCTGTGTCTTGGTTATAGTTAATGCATGAGATTGCATAGTAGCGCGTGATATTGAGTGTATCTTGTTGTGTTGTGTAGACTGTTGTTTTGAGTACCTTTTGATTGGTGTCGTATTGCATTGGATAACTCCCGAGTGTGCACATTTGTGATTTAATTGTTCTGCCGTATCTGTGAATATATTTTTGTTTTGTTATCAACTCTCTCCTCCTCCTCGTTCTTTAACGACAGCCGGCGCTCGCTGGCTCACCAAAAGGACCAATTCTTAATTGTCCATGCTTTCGTGCTGCGTTTCGAGGGGCCAATACGCCAGGCCTTGAAATCAGCCTGGCGATATCCTTTCTTATGAACGTATCCTGTGACACTGTCCTAATCTGCTGTGTTAAAAGCGTCGAAAAAAGCTCCTAGTGCTGTCGTGGTGACAGTACACAAAACTCAATTGCTTATGAAATATTTGCTTGAAATATTTAGTGGCACACTAGAGCAGTGCTGCATCTTCCTGATCTATACGTACCCATTTCATTCACAAGGTTGGAAAACATAGATGCTCCGACGAGCGCGTTCAACTGTCATGTTTAGCGTAAACTACCTCAAAGTAAGTGAAACAGCTGCCTGCTCCAATGCTGCCCTATCTGGTGCACTATAGCGCAACACACACACAACGAACGGAACACAAATGACGAAGATGATCGATGTGTTCGTTTGTGGTCCTTTTGTTGTGTTTTTTTATGCGCTGTAGAGCACCAGAGTAAGTACCAAAAAGCCCGACTCGCCACTCTAATCTTGTCCCTTGCCATATATTCCATTTCTTCTATTCGCTTAGTGCTCGCAACTCGTGTTCGATCAGAGCGTAACTGAACAGTGTTACAGACGTGAAAAAAAATTCAGGAAGATTGACACGGTGCCGGGGCTGTTGTCATAGCCGTGCGCACAGGTATAGGTACAAGGCAAGTGGCCCTCCTCCTTTGCTAGTCATGTCTTGTCTTGTCTCCTAGGAGATCTTGGCTCATACCCACATGGGGGATTGGCCACACTGTACCTCATAATAGATCATTTTTTACTACGCTTGCTAAAAATAAATAAAGAGAAATTAGATAGGAACAATAATAATGTTCCTTTGAAAAAACGTGAAAATTTTCAGAAGAATGCGATAAACCAGAATATATAAATAAGTTAAGAATGAGAAAGGAGGAGAAAGAATTGGATATATCTGGCAGTACCACTAGCAGCGTATCCTTCCGGTTGCCTGAATGAATTTATGTAGCGCTGACAGAATAGCTCTACGGCCCACACCCAACTGACTGGGTGTGGGCCGCAGTAAAGGGGCGGTGGGCATGGCTACGCCAATTGCCTTCGCTTCGTCACGTCTGAAACACTGTTCGTAAACGTCTTAATAATGAGTCAACCAGCCCAGCCATACAAACATTTACTATTACGTAACACGACCTTCGAGATTAACGCGGCCATTTTGTGGTGTCATATTGCACACGCAGCTTCAACGCAAGCGGCACATTGGCAACGACATTGTGGCCATCGTGTTCCAAGAGGACAACACGCCGTTCATGCCAACCATGATTGCTTCGCACTTCCTGCATTCCTTCATTGTGGTGCAGCCCATCAGGACAGGACGCCTGCACCTCGGAAGGCAGAGGTATGAAAACGCGACGTTCAAATTAACGTCCCCTTGGTCACTTACCCTTAAAGTGCTGTTAGCGAAGCTGGTTAGTTCGGTGTTTAAAACTTTAGTGTGCAAAACGAGTACAATAACCTATCATGGACATGAACTGGCACACTCTCTTATTGTTCTATTTACAGTGACGCTGCTTAAGCCAACGTTACTAGTTCTTCAGTTAGTTGTGCTCCGTCGTGCAAAACTCATCAGGCGGGTATGTGCCACAGGAATTGGAAAAACCCCAGTACGGGCCAAAACATGTGAGCGTATGAAAAAAAAAACTGTTCCGTAGAGGGCAGCACGTAAAACAGAAAGAAATATAAAAAAGAAAGCGACGAAAAGAGATTGACAAAAAAGATAGAAAAAGATTTATATAGAGCGATGAAAAGAAAATAGCAAAAGTTGCAGAGCTAGCACTCATTCGCGCGAGGCTTGAAATAGCGAGGTTGGAACGAATGTGTACAGTCTAGCAAGACATCCAATAAGCTAAAGACAACCTAACTAGCCAAAGCTCAGAAGCAACCTGTAAAACATTATAGTTAAAAGCCTTAAAGCTGCCTAAAAGCGACTTATCTCCTAGCTAAAAGCATAGAAACTACCTAAAAACAAACTAGCATCACGTAGCTAACGCTAGCAAAACCTAAAAGCAACAAGAACCACCTAACTGAAGCTTACCAACGACCTACAAGCTACATAGATTTGACATAGGAACTGCCCAGTTATGCTGTTTCACACACTGCGCGAGTTAGGGCTAGCTTCGCAATTTTTTTTCTAATGGTGATTGTCACGCAAGGGAAAGAGCACTGCTATTATACAACGCGCCTTATTAGGGGCGAAGCTCCTTATGGCGTCGCCCGAGCGTCCCCGTCGTAGCCGCTGATGGCACATACCTGCCCCTCGTTAATTCTTGAACCGGCCATAGGCGGCGATACTCGTACTATACGCTGCAAAATGCAAATGGTACGACACTAGAGGGCGTTACTTGTAGAAAAGAAGGATTGGCGTCACACGTACGGAAGGAGAGAGACAATCGCGCGACTACGATCGCGTGTTTTTCGGCGGCGCCGTACGCCAGGAAAAAGTGCTGTTCTGGCGCGCACGCGTGCATTCAGAGCCTCGGCCACGGAGGATGGACAAGGTTGCCGAGAGGCGTGTGCCACTCACGCGGCTCGCGCTCGAAGAAGAGACCCCGACGTGTGGGCGCGCGAAGCAGAAGCGCGCCGCGAGGACCCTGCAGTACGACAACGGGAGGCTGAAGCGGCGCGGCAGCGGCGTGTGGGCCCAGCTTCGCCCCACTTTCCATCATTCACCCCATAGATATGCTGTCAATTTTTCATTGCTATAGCAATTATATGGACACTCTCGGCTGGATTTCGTTGCCGGCATAGATGTCATAACCGTATATGTATACGTATCTATATATATGAAAACGCAAAAAAGAAAAAAAAATCTAGAAAAAAGACTCCGACGCGTGGAATCGAGCGTGGAATTTCCGCGTCGTGATTGCGAGGCGTTAACCAGTGAGCTACTGAGAGGTACCTCCTTCAACGTTCAAACGGCGAGCTATTCATATCTACCACTTGCCGCTGTTGACCGGCATCTAGGAGGGGAACTATCGTGTTTTCAGCGTTATCAGCGAGATGTCGCAGTGAGCGCGCGGCAGCTCTCATCTCTCACGCGTACTTTGGCCTGCGTAGAGAATAAGGGGGTGCACGCTCGATCGCGCGCCCTTATCTTGCAGTGGAGAGAATCGCACGTCTTTGCTAGCCTTTCCTAGCCTTTGGGTTTCGTCCGAACGATTCTGTTGTAGTTACCGGGTGAACAAAGGCCACTGCAATCGTTGCGCAGTCTCAGTTTGCGAAAAGATCGCGCTTTTCAGACAGCGAAGTAACAACTGAGACGCTTATTCGCGTTCACCTGTACCTGTGAGTACGTTTCGTTCGTCATTTGTGCGTGAGAAAGGCGGGGCACGTTTCTATATGCTTGCCATTCTGCGCGTGACCTTCCTATTAGTTGCTATCGCGTTCATTGCTTCGCCACTGCGGTAAAGTTGTGACTTTTTCTTAATGCAACGGTACATGCGTGCTTCCCTTGCGGAAAAGTCGCAAAACTCATCTTGATCTGGGAGGCTTTCGTTCTGGTGGTACCGGTTGCCGGTTGTCCCGGTCCCTATAAAACTTCACCAAAGCGACAGGGGACAGCACAGGAAATACATACGGCGGATTTTGCTAAACGCGACTTCACGCTCAGCATAGCCAACCGAACGTTACTTCGTGACGTCACAGTTCTGGACTCTGTAATTGTAGTAGGCTTGATTCTGTAGCTCCTCGTAACTGAATGCGTCGAAAGATACCAAGCGGAAACAACTTGCGGAAACACTAATTTTATACGCATATATAGGTCCTTTTTTTTTTCTCGTCGTGTTGGTTTAAGCTACTGACCTTCGTGAAGCAAGAGTAATCGCTCATATAGCGAAAAGTTCGAGTGCCTTGCAGGTTACACTGCAATAGGTCTGTGGTTGTCTGCAATCAATCAATCAATACTAGGGAGCGTTACATTGAAGCCAGGATTAGTACCGCGTTACGTGCGTGGCGTTAAGTTTGCTACTTGAAATTATTACGTAGTGAACACGTTGCAGGCAGCGTCCCAGCATCGACGCATAGCAGCAATGAAGACCCAACTTTGGAGCACATAATATTTCACTGTAGACTGTGGTCGGACAACAGGTGCAGTGACGTCACGGCCGTCGTCGTGTTCACTGCATGCGCAGGAAGGCTGCGCAGGCCTCGTGCAACAGCAGAACGTCTTCGCGGACTAGCTCGACCTGCTGCGTAAGCAGAAGGAAAGAAGGGAGACAGAAAACAGCGCTCTTTCCTGTCTCCCTTCTTCTTTTCTGCTTGCGCACCAAGTTGAATTCTTGTGTAACAGTTGCACCTCGTGTGTAATAGATCCTCGTCGTACTGTCTTCTCCTTACTTCCGTCGCTCTCTGTCCCACGGCCTCGCTCTCTCCTCCCTCTCTCTCTATCTCTCTACCTTTTAATCCTATCCTTTTATTCCCATCTCTACTCCCATCCCTCGTGAGCTACTGTTGAGGTGTCCTCCCCCTGAGAGACAGTTACGGGGCTCACTTTTCTCTTCGTTTCTTTTAAAATCACTTCCCCCCTGTATAAAGGCAAGCTATGATTAAACACTTCAAAAGTTTTATAACAGTATCGAACTATTCGAACACGTTATCGCTGCTTTCGGGGGCTTTATACTTCGAAGGTCATGCAGCGGATGGACTGACTACGAGACAAGACGTCAGTGCGGTATGGTTGTTTGTTCTCGGTCTGCCTATCTGCGGCGGCACGCGAGTGCGGGCCGCCGCCGCCAAAAGGGGAAGGAAAGAGAGGAGGAGGAGGAAATCGTACGAGGGGGCATGTTTTAATCATATTATCTAATGCATAGTTTAAGAGATAACACAACTAGTGAGCTTGACGGCCCGTAGTTCGTGTTACGTTGAGGTGCTCAGGCGCGAGAGTATAAACACAGCTTGATCCGTGCGAGTTCCGACGCTCACCACAATACCTTTGTTTTTGTAGTCAGCGCTTGTCGTTACCTGCTACGTCGGTTCGCTGGATTCCGTGCCGACAGGTTGTGCTCTCGCGATCTCCGGTGTCAGCGTAGCTCTGGCTGACTGGGCTGGCCCTACGTCATCTCCTGACGCCGATCTCTGACGACAGCGTAGCTCTGACCTACGCCATCTTCTGACGCCGACAAGAGCTCTCGCAAGTGGTGCCCCGTCCTCGGACTCATGTGACCGTGCTTCCATCTTTCCTATCTCTCCTATCCCTCATATGTCTTCGCTCGCTGTACCAGCTCATCTCTCTATATATATGTACCTTTAATCCTATCCTTTTACTCCCTCCTCACCCCCATCCCTTGTGAGCTACTGTTGAGGTGTCGCGCCCTGATGCAGACAGTTACGGGGCTCACTTTTCTCTTCTTTCCCCTCTTATAAACATAAACACTTTTCCCCCTACTACGTCCTCGTGTCAAGTCCGCGCTGTTCTCGTGCATGTCAAGCCCGCACTGCTCTTTCGTCATGTGCCAATAGGCTCGCGAGTCGCTACCATGGGCTGTTTCTCATGAGAGTGGAAGATTGGGCTAGTTGGTGCGTAGTCATACTTGCAAGATGTTTCAGCGCAGGCTGAACGCGACTACCTGGCTGGGCTTTGAGGCAATAGAGGACCCGTCACACGTGTTTTGTTACTGATGTATAGATTAGGCTTGCATTTTACCTTCATGCTCTGTTATCATCCTTTTTAGCAGTATATATTCTTGCCACTCTGTGAAATAAAGTTAGTTGGAAGTCAGCACTCTTTCTGTCTACCCTGTCCCTTTTCCTTTGTTCGCGCGCTGAAACATCTTGCAAATATGACTGTTTCTCATGCGTTGTGTACATTTCTCATCGCGCCCGGTCGAGCCTTCTTTCTTCGTAATTTCGGAAAACCACAACGTCACATGCGGACATTTCGGGCAACCCGGGTTGGTGCATTGCCGGCATTTGAGAAACCGCAGTGACCTGCAGCCGAAATCGGTCACCGATCCAGAAATAGGGGCCGGTAAAAAGTTCGCTGCCGCGTAATATCGAAAACGAAGCGCACGCCCCCGCAGAGGGGTCAACGGCCCAAATATTGTCTTGACCGCGGTTCCATTCTGCATTCCCGATTTTCCCTCTATTTAGAGAATTCCCTTTCGGTCATCGATCTGAATTATCGTCCCGGCATTTAGCTGCGTTCTTCAGTGCTCTTCATTGAAAAACACTGTTTGACCGTTATTTTATTTTTCCTCCGTCATTCGAGTACATGACAATATCTAGCTAATGGACCTTTTCTGATTCTTCTTTGTCGTTCTCGTTTTTTTTTTTTTCATTCACCGTGCTTGGCGTCGGCTTTTGGCAGGCTCATCTTTTTTTTTTGTCTCGGAACTCCGCTGCACAATCTATAATAATTCATGTTCAATATACCCGCTGTACAAAGGTCGTGCAAAACTGTAGTGGAGGAGAGGAACTGCAGCTGAGGCTTCCCGCAGTGAGGTTACGCAATGCGCCGAAAGTATTCGCTCGAATGGTCCATCGGCAAGGCACGCCATTTATAGAATAGAGTACAGATTATTCGCAATCGCTCAACCATGCTATCGCCGAATGTTCTTCGGAATATTGTTGTTGTTCGGGCGAGTTCGCGGGACGACCGAACATAAATCTGAACAGAGAATCTGGGAGAAGGAGGGTGTGAAGGGGAGACCCGAAATCAATTGTCGCGCATTGACAAAACTTCGTTGGAGTTCATTTTATCCCTTGATAAGGACACCCAAGGAAGTACTTTATTACTGGAGAGTTCTGGAATCAGAAAAATGAAGGTTGGCGGTACCGAAGAAATTTGACTGCACATGCGCAGTGCCCGTATACTACGATAGAATACGACATTACGTACATTACGTAGATTACGTATATTACGACAGTCATTCGGAAAGTTGAAGACATAAACAGAAAAGCAAGTTAGCCGTAGCAACATATATTGCATAACTACTGTTTCGTTAGCAGAGTACCTGTGGCTCTGTATGTGTTAGACGACGCATAAAGGGTGCATGTGCGACGTTCGTTCGTAAGCTGAACCATCTTTTTCTGTATTTCACGCAAACACATAGCAGTGCTTGCAGTGTGTGCTATTCACTCGATACCACCGAACCATTTCTTGAGTCGCCTCACCTTTGCTTCCTTCTATTAATATTGTTCACGGAGGGCCTCAACAAACGCGAATTGGTGCCGTTGTATTGAGCACTCAGTACCGAAGAACAATTGGGGTAAATATATATCTACGCATTCGAATATGAGGAGAAAAGGGTGGCTTTGGCCTTCGAATCGTCTTAGAGAAATGCATAAGGATGCGTGGGACTTTTCCATGCGCAGGTACCGAGTGGCAGTGACGGCTCGACTGGACGTTCCCTTCTTCGAGCCCAAGCTGCCGGTGCCGGCCGAGTTCGAGGCTGGACCCGAATTCCGCGAGTTCCTGCTCCAGAAGCTCATAAACGCCGAGAACGCGTCGTACCGGGCCGAGCAGTTTGCGCGGCTAGAGGTGAGCGCCGTGCACTTCAATTAACGGCGGACCCGCTTACGCAAGCCGTTGGTGTAATCGGTGAACAGGAAGGAAACTGTCACCATCATAATGAGCTCGCACGCGCAATGTTCGTCCTATTATTCAACTTCCGCTTCGCTCCAAGGACACGTGTTTCGATTTGTCCGGCGTGGGATGGCATGACTCTTATCCCCGTGAGAACGAGTACAAAGAGAGAGAGAGAGAAAGATAAATATTTTGGAAAGGAAAGTTCTTGACGAGACAGGATTGGAACTCGCTTACCCACGGTCCGAAGGCGAGTATCGTAACCATCCGGCTGTCAAGGTATGCTAGCAGAGCCTAACATAACCTTGTAGAGTAAAGCCATGGGTTAGGGAAGAAGATTCAGCTTGAGGAGAACATATTTGGGGTGAGGAGGAGGACCAATGAGTTCAGAGAAAGGAGAAAAGAGACAAAGAACGATAAAGAGAGAAATATGTAGAAAAAAAGTGAAGAGTTAAACAGGTAGAAGGTGAGAGAACGACGACAGAACGACAAAAAAAAAAAGGACATGAAGAGAAACAGAGAAAGCGAAAACTAGAAGGAATCGGAACATAGAAAAGACTAGAAAAGCTTAAGAAAAAAACATGCAAACAGATACAAAAAGTTCAAAAAGGGAGCAGCCATAGCCACATATAGTAAGGAAGGGGTGGCAAAGAAAGAATTTAGAGGGTAAAAGCCTTGCGAAGCCAGGACGAGCTAGGTGCTCACCAGCTTTGCTGTGACCTTGCTTTGCGCGACTTAGTGCGAGCTGTTTTCATTTTTTCCCCTTACTATTCTCTAAGCCGTGAAATAACTGTTTTGTGCCAACATATTATGTAGTGGCATTAGTTAGTCAAAAGAGCTGCGTGTTACTGTATACATAATTTCGAGCGTATTCCTGTGTGTGTGTAACAGTTCAATGCAAATTCGGTACAATCAGGTGTAGAACCTACTCAAAAGAAAAAAATGGCAGTCATCACCGAGTCGCCTTTAGCAAATGCGCAAGGGACCAAGGGGCTTTCTAAGGGGTCAGCCACGAGACCATGTGTGTCAATTCCTCGATTCGAAAGCTCATTTGGGACCCTTGCAGGCAAACTTAGTTACGCACCATTTTTATGCACTTTTAAACGCTGTGAAGATGTACTCTAAAGACGTGCACATGGAGACTATTTCGCTGACCCGCCTTTTCCGCTCCAGGCGCGGACCCGGTCGTCGCTGCTGCAGACCCTCCACGACCAGCTGCTCTGCAAGACGCAGGAATTTTCCGGCAGCGCCAGCTTCTTGACCGGTGACGAGCTCGACGATGGCGCGGCCACCAACGGTGGCCCCGTGGCCGTGGCCAGCGGCGCGAGCTTTCTGGATGGCTTTTTCCGCAAGGCGCTCAGCGTCAAGATACGCAGTCAATCCGTTGAGTCCAACCTGGCCAAGCGATCGTCATCCAGCGCCAGCAGCAGCAGTCTCACCAACACCGTCATCGGGGAGAACACGCCGCTTGCCACTGGGGTCGGTCAAGCTTTTGGCATTTTCAGAGCTGTTTCGTGCGCTTTTAAAGGGGCCCTACACCTTTTATAGAGCGTGGTCAGATCACGTTGCTTATCGAAATTCGAGGCTCCTGAGATCATGTGAGCCAAGGAATATAGCGCAGCGCGTTACCTGGACTTTGCAAATTGATTCTCAGTCAGCTGGAAACCGCTCGTTCTTTTCTTGACAAATGGTGCCATAATCCAAAATGAAAGCGTCGTAAACACAGTCCCCGATCACTGGCTGACTTGAGTATCGTGATTTGCATAGTTACCGCGGCGTCCTCGGGATGTCGCGACGTGCCGGTGTTGCACTCAGTAAGCGCAGTGTAGAACTACACCTGCGCGCTCACGGTCTCGCTGAAAGTAAGCCCCGTGTTCAAAAAAAGAAAAATCGCAGCTTTGCCGCAAACGCTAAGCAATGAAGGTGATAGCACCAAATTGGAAGGTCTCGCGCAGAATGGCAAGCAGATTGAAACGTACCCCGCGTTTCTCATGCACTAATTGCGCACGAAACGTGCTCACAGGTACAGATGAATGCGAATAAGCGTCTGAATTGTTTCTTCGCTGTGTCTGAAAGGCGCGCCCTTTTCGCAAACGGATACTGTGGAACGATTGCAGTGGCCCTTGTGCGCCTGGTAACTACAACAGAATCGTTCCGGGAAAGACCAAGGCTATCCAAGGCGTACGATTGTCCCCACAGCGAGATAAGCAAGCGCACGCGTGAGCGTCCACCCTGCCCCCTCTCCCCGGGGCAAAGTACGCGTGGGAGACGAGAGCGTGCGCCGCCGCGTCGTGACGATATGGCGACGCACGCTAATTGTGTCATGTTGCTCGTAATGCTGAAGACATGGTAGTTCTCCCCGAGATGCCCATCAACAGCGGTAAGTGGTAGTAAAAAAAATAGCTTGCGGGTTTGAACGTTGAAGGAGGTACTCCTTCGTGGCACAGTGGTGAACACCTCGCACTCACAATTCAGCGGTCTGACGTTCGATTCCTCGTGGCGAAGTCTTTTTCTGCATTATTTTTCTTTGTTGTGTTTTTATATATGTAGATATGTATTCATATACGGTGAGTGACGGCGACGTCGGCGGCAAAATTCAGCCGAGAGTGCCCATATATTTGCTATTGCAGTAAAACAAAGATAAAGTTAAGCACTCTGACAAACGAATGTAGTGTCTGGCATCTTTGTCATTTTTCTTTCAAAGCGACGGATATTACAAAATATTGGGGGAAGATTAATAAAGTGAAATCCTCTCTTTTAGTTTCTGCCAATAAAAAAGAAATAAATATGAAGATACAGGACTTGTTTCGTGTTTTTTTTTTCTTTTTTAACCTAAGTGTATGACCACTCTTTGTAATGTTGCAGGGTAAAGTGTTGGAAATGACTTCTATGGATCTGGTTACTAAGCCAGAAAAGTTTGCGAGGCACGCAATTTTCGGCTAATCTACATTCTCAAGAACAGTGGGCATGTTTAGAGTTTTCTTGCAACGCACGATGCGCAATACAGAGTGTCATAGCTCGTTGTTGGAGTTTTTAAAATTACATTATTTGCTACTTTATCTTGTCAGCCCAATGGGAATAATCTCGCTTGGTATCTTTAAAGTGTTTCGTCGTAGTGGGAGCCAGTAATAATAATAATAATAATAATAATAATAATAATAATAATAATAATAATAATAATAATAATAATAATAATAATAATGATGATAATAATAATAATAATAATAATAATAATAATAATAATAATAATAATAATAATAATACCGTCATCTCATGCAAACGTGTAAATACATGAATGAAAGCTTTGTAGCTTTTAAGTGCGCTTCGCTGCACGCATTGTCATGTTGCAGTGAAGGCACCTTTGCAGAGGGTACCACATTGCTGAACAGCCTTTTGTTTTTGTCTCGTTGTTTCTTCCTATTGCGAGTGCGCGAGTTTATAGAGAAAACAAAGGTGAGAGTAAACGCTGAAAAGTAACTCTATTGACTGAAAGGATGTTTTGCAGGTGTCTTTTTTTTCTGCCGCGAGAGAAACCTGACCACTGTCACTCAGAGCTACACATTGCTGTCTTTTAAAATCAACGATATGATATGACCCAAAGGAGGGATAGTTCGCAAAGTGTCAAGTTTGGTGCAGCGCGTCGCTGTGAAGGCACAGGAAACATGTAGCTGATCCTCCTATCTAAGAATCGGTCTAACACGAGAGTGAAATGTGTCTTCATATAAGTAGTTGAGCTTGTATTGTGCATTGTTTCATCAACAGCAACAAATTGCAAAGTCACGTGAAAAACGGCAAGCATCTTGAAACTTGTAGCGCGTACCTCAAGCGGAAAGCACGCACGAAATCAGCAGAAATATACACAGGACAAGCGCGAACAATTTTCACAATTCTTACTTCGTCGCGTGCCAGGAGCGCGCTCCTTTCGTAAACGCGGCAACGCGACGTGCGAAGTGAACTTCGTCCTCTCCCGATTTACGAGTCTGATAAGCGCGCGCACAGGAGAGACTATGCTCCGAGGAGGCGGTGCCCCGTAGCGCGCCCAACGCGAGGCCGTCGCGCCATCTCGCTACTGATAAGAAAAACACGCTGAAGTTTCAGAGCTCTGAGGACTGCCAAACGGTGCGTTGTGTATATAGATAGCTTGCCGTCAGCGTCCTCGGCAACGTACGCTTCGTGG
Source organism: Rhipicephalus microplus (assembly GCF_043290135.1). NCBI lineage: Eukaryota > Metazoa > Arthropoda > Arachnida > Ixodida > Ixodidae > Rhipicephalus > Rhipicephalus microplus. The sequence continues at coordinate 69,070,219 of NC_134702.1, read as the reverse complement.
CATAGTGGTTAGCGCCACACGCTGCAAATGAATAGGGCTGTGGTCAGACGCCGCGCGGCAATATCTTTCCTTGTCGTTCTTTTTAAAGATGATAGTCTTTCTTGGTGTACTTCGACGCAAAATTTTGGTCTGTCGGTCTGTAATTTCGTCTGTCCGCCGTAACGCTGCTCCAAACGGCTAGCACCATCCGCAGCACCCAAAATATTGCTTAAGTTTAAGCGCTCATACTTGCGTGATTATCAACTGAAAAGCAATTATTGCGCATATACGAAGCGCCATAACAACACGTAAATATTCTGTATGTGTGTTTTTATAATGAAGAAGGCATACATAAGTAATTCTAAAGACCGTAGCGTTTATCACCCTGCGCTGACAATGCAACGCGGTGCTCAAAAGGCAAGTGTTTCCAGCGCGTTGCTAAGACGACTCGGTGGTGGCACCTGCCCATCGCTTTGCATTCTACACCTTATCGCCTCCGAGACAGGCGCGCACGCCTTCCTTCGTTTTCAAAGATAACTGCCAGATATCGATCGTGTCTAACGTGCCGCGATCGCTCGTTCGCCTTCGCTGCACGGATTGAGACACTCTAACGCAGCGCCTATAGAATGCAATTCACCGATTTTCTCGCGCAGAACATCAAATAAATATTTTGTTCACTCTCTCCAGACGCAAGATCTTTCGACGACATTTGCAGTGAAACGTGCAGATAGGGGGCCATTTTTTTTCTGTCAATATGTTCGTATATATTTCACAACGTCATATCAATGACGGAAATACGTCAGCGGATCCGTGGTTGGACCCTGGCGTTAGACACTTTCAAGTTATAATAGCGTTGAATCGCAATTGAAATTTTCATTTGAGAAAGTGTGGTGACGCAGTCAAGTAAAACATACTAAAACAGCGCAGATGTTATCATGCAGTTAATAAGTTTACGCTCACATGCTGAGATCGTTATCTGTTAAAGACAGACGCATATCCCCGCAGCAGGTGGGCAGATAGGCGATATTCAACGTTGCATGTTAATTTTTATCACATCTGCACAGCTTGGTTAAATTTTACTTTTCTTGCCTTCTCGTAAATTTTTGTAATATTTTATGATTGAACAGCAGCACTTGGTTATTCTGCCTTCTTCTTTCGTGTGTTTCGTTCAGTTGTGCTGCTGAAGACAATGTTTAAGCATATTAGGTTACCTTAATATAAGTCTGCTTGCAGTGTTACTGAATGAGTCGGTCTTTTTTCGTTTTCTTTTTTCATCAGACGCCTAAAGCCCAGAGTTCCAAGAGCGTCAACCAAGGATCGCCATCCCAAAGCAGCGCGCGGCGGTGAGTCTGCGACACGTACATTCTTCTTTCGCCTCATTATTTTGAGAAACATGCCAAAAATATTCTATGATTGAGTTGCTATGTAGTCAAAAGCCCATATTTTATGCTTAAATATTATTTTTTTTCATTAATGACTGTCACGCACACAAGAGTTCCGCGTCACGTACTACCTATGCGTTAGGGAAGACGACACTTTCCGCGTTGTCACAGCTTCCTATAGTGAAGGCTAAAGCTTACTGCGTTTTGGTACAACAGCTATCTTTGAAGCTGTGAATACAGCGTGCTCACAAAATAGGGCCTCACTCAGCTATGTATTTCTCACTATAAACGAGACATTTTTTATTTTGACTTAACAGTGGCTAATGCTTTCTAAAATTAACGTGTAGAATTCATACATAAAGCCATTTTTCTGTTTGATGTTGGTAAAATTGCTCACATTATTCCTTTTAGTCTTAGAGATACGAGCATGTGTTATGGCGTCCTGACGAACTTATAAAAAAATGCAACTGACTTGCTTAAACCACTAACAATTTTGACTAACCCGCTGTAGCAGCAACCGCAGCACTGAATACTACTGCATTACCTGGAGCAACTTAGAAGCAAAGCCACCGTTGCTTTAAGAATCGAGTCCATTTATTAAAATACTATCACTAGTTGCTGGCAGACATTATGCTGGCAGTCTGGCGGGAACGTCAAGGCAACGTGAAATGTTGATCAGGGATGTGCCTTGTGTCTTTTCGGTTGCTACTTGTCTGCCTATGCCCCCCAAAATTTGTGGAAGGCAACTGTGAGTGGCCGTGTTCAATGTGAACCATGTAGCCATTAGCCTCCGATTTTCTGGCGGATATTGAAGCGGATATGAAATAATCAAGTAGTCCCATCTGCGTAATCATCTCTTCTGCAGAAAAGGCGACCAGAACGGCATGCGACATGACACAGGGTGGTGCCCTGTGGGTCACTGTATACCCGTGTACAAAGGTTATCCGGAATAAGTCGTAACTGACTGCCGTGTTGTAGATAAATTGTCACGACCAAACCCTATTTAGTTCACTTAACCGCCGGTGGCGTTGTGGAAGCTACATGTAGAGTCCACGTGAACAGAATAGAGCATGTCACCGAGTGTAGTCTGCTTGGTGTGCCACCGTCTCCTAGCCGTCCTGGTTATATCCGGGATTTCCGAAACAAACTCGGCAGGCTGGACTTCCCCACGGTCACCTCGCTGTTGGGCATGAGCCGGCGTCGTCCCAACAGTAGTCCCACCACTCCTGTGTCCAGTCCTGAGACGCCTCCCTCGTTGGCCAAATCCCAGCTGGGCTCTCAGCAGCCGGGCTCTCAGCACCATCAGCCAGGCTGCACCGAGTCCGACACCTCTAGTCTGAACAGCGTCGAGTCCGACCTGGGGCTCAGCGGCAGCACGATGGTGCCGCCGCCGGAGATCCCGTCCCGCAACTCCCGCTCCCTGCTCATACAGGCCACGGCGGCGTCAGCGGCCAGCGGAGGTGGATCGCACGCGGATGGTGCTTATCCTAGCGCTTCTGCACGGTGGTTGGTTGTCTCCCGATGCACGTACACGCGTGCGCTCTTTAAAGCAACGACTGCTCCTTCTTGCATGTCGCTTCCTGCTTTATATCCGTCGCAACTGCAGTGACCGTGCATGCTAAGCTGGAATTTGGCATGGTGTTTAAATACTGAACGATGACATCATAAATAATTAATTGTTTATTGTTATTTCATTTACTCTGCTTACGATCGTCGCCTGGGCTTGCAGTCGCCTAGGCTTGGGCCTAAGAAGCATCGGAAGAAAGCTGAATCATATCTTTTTAACGTGATGGGAAAAAATTCCCCACTTGGCCACGTGTAAGACTGGCTATTGCAAACTCACGGATATTGGAAAATAGCCACGACAACCAAAATAAAAACATGAAAAATATTAAAACTACAGCGCCCGTAGTCAACGACGTGACAGAACTCTTGCAAAGCATGTTCATAACAACAAAAACAGGGAAGAGAGCAAGATTATTAGGAAACAATAACAACATAAGTATGTGCAGATAATGTGAACATATAGCAAATGCGCATTACCTGCCACTTATAAGCAGTTTATAGATTGTCATTTATACGAAAAAATCCCGCGGAGGAGAACGCGCAGTATACAAGCACTTTCTGATGGTGGTGTGCTGTACCTTCTGTGACAGTGGAGCCTTCTTTTAAGGAAGCTCACATGTCGAAAGAACGATTCCCGGTCACGGCAGCTGCATTTAGACAATCATCTGCGGAAATTCCTGCGTTTCTGTGCTTCAGCGCTTATCATTGAACCAGAGGATTGTTGAGAGCAACGCGCGTCCCTCCGTTGCGACGGCCGTCGCAGCGCAAACGTAGCTTTCCGAACGTCATCCGTCATTCGTAGAATTGTGAGAGAGTTCGGCTACCGCGAGCTAATTAAACAAGAAAGGGGCCTAATAAGAATCATATAAAAAGCTACGCGATCCGTCCTCAACGTACCTCTATGCACTTGCAGCGTCGGTAGAGAGATAGAAAAGCAAAGGAAAGGCAGGGAGGTTAACCAGGTTAAACCAGGTTTGCTACCCTACACGGGAGAAGGGGTAAAGTAGATGGAGAGAATAGAAAAGGAAAGAGTTTAAGTAATACACTAGCACGCATAGCAGCGTGCACCGCGCATGTGCAGGTAACGCATGCCGCACTTAATACCTTGGCACTGCCCCGACGGAGCACGTCTGCTCTAATGGCAGCGAATGGCTCAAGTTATGCGGCTTCGTTCCGTTATCGTATCTTGGTAGCGGGGTTCATGGTGGCAGGATTAGCCTGACATACACCGCCGGCAACGGAACAGTTATCATTAATCACTAGAATGCATCTATGCATTGCACAATAGACCAACTAATGGTGGCAACTGTCGCGGTTGAAACGAACGCGCAAGTTCTATCAGCACACGTTGGAGCTTGTCTTTTATGCACGTTTACGACGCGAAAGCTGGGTTTGCATTGCCCACACCATAGAACAAGGGAAGTGCCATTGTACACGTTTTGCGAAAAAAGCTACGCCGCCATTGGCTTGGTGAAAATCACCGCAGTGAAGCCATCTTTACATATATGAAAAGGGTGTATTGTCCATACTAGTCTGTGTTGACCGATGCTAATCAGCATAGAGGAATTCGGTAGTAGTAGAAGGCCCTTTCTGATTACCTCAAGCCTTTCGGGATAAATGACGTATAACATCGACGCCCTAGAATGTGGAAACAGACTTTTCCTAGCTGTAAGCTTAAACGGACACTGAAGGCAACTATAAAGTCGACGTTGATTGTTGGAATAGCGGTCCAGATATCTCGTAGTGTTACTTTTGTGCCAAGAAAGAGCTTATTTTCAAATAAAATCACGTTTTAGTGGCCCGCATTGAGTTAGTGCACTCCAAATTACCCGCCTCAAGAAGCGGTCTGACTCACGTCACTGTTGCCGTGCACAACGTTGCCCGGCTTTAATGGCAGTCGCCGACACTAGTAAACAGAACTAAAGCAGTGAGAGCAACAGCAACAACAACGGCCATTGATGAATATCCTGCCATTGGCTCCGAGATTGCAGGCGTGTTTTGGCTCAACTGGGCCCCGCTAGATGGCACGACATGTCCACGCGAAAATTGAATTTTCCAACCACTTGTGCCACATTTCATAGTAACGTCCGGCGGCTATTTTTCCCATGAATAAAACAGAAATGAACAAGCAGCTTTTTATTGCGTCTTTTGGTGCACGGAAGGTTCTTTATTTAGTGCAGTTAGATCGATTACTAGTGATTAATTGTAGGCGGTCCGTCTGATGTCATCAGTAGCATTTCGAAAATGTCTTACTGCGGCGGTTGTGTTCTTGGGCATTTACATTAATTTCTCCGTAAGTAAGGCACTGCTGTTGCTAATATTGTTGTTTTAGATGTTGTCGTACACTGAGCCATCACTATGACGTAAATTGTTATTTGACTTTAGTGTCCCTTTAAGCTTCAAACTTTCGCGGGATCAAATCCCGGCTGTGGCGGCTGCATTTCCGATGGAGGCGGAAATGTTGTGGGCCCGTGTACTCAGATTCGGGTGCACGTTAAAGAACTCCAGGTGGTCGAAATTTCCGGAGCCCTCCACTGCGGCGTTTCTCATAATCATGTGGTGGTTTTGGGACGTTAAACCCCACAAATCAATCAATCAGTAAGCTTCAAACTTTATTGAAAAACCAGTACGGACCACAAAGAATGAATGAGTCAAGCACCGACGTGGTCCGAGCAGTGCCTTTCTTTCCGGGCTGAAATTCGGGCATTGCTGCGTCAGATGCTGTGTGTCACCAATCTCAGTACATAAAAAGCACAAAGCTGGTAGACGAGTCATGTAGGCTTCAACGAACAAGTCTGTGGTGTAAGTACAGCTGGTTCTAATACATGACAGCAAGGTATACCTCCTCTGCGAGATAAGCTCATGCCAGAGAAGTGTGTCGTATAAGTCTTGCGGATCGCCCTAAATTAATTGCGGAGAGCATCTTTCGTGAGCCCGAAGTCCTTTGTGAATCTCAGCTTTAAGCACAAGAGTACGCTTCGCGTCCACGTCACACTTTTCTTTCTCTTCGATTTTTACTCGGCAATGAAAAAAAAGTGAAATTCGACTCTGCCACCCTACTCCTGATGCAGTCAAGATTGCCTAGTAAACGTACCGCAAGATAAGTCGTGAAGTAATTGTTGTAACGCTGACTTTGAGTCTTACAGTATGGCATGACGATATCATGTGCCGAATAGATCCGTGCTGTGTCCCGTTTCAGGTAATTCTCGAATGCCGAGAAGCTTTTTAAGGATTTGTTTTCGCGTCTACATTTCAGGAAGACATGCTATTAACCGTGTGCCCACCATTTTTTCTTTTTTTTTTCGAACCTCCATTTCGCACGTGCACTGCGAGATAATGAGCACCGGTACTCGTTCGGGAGTACTCTAATGAAGAAAAAGAACGGGAAACCTGCGAGATCACTAATGTTTGCAACCGGATCCTCTTTATCGCAAGGTTTCGAGCTTGCAGCCATAGCACATACTTCGGATATATTGTGGTCTCGAGACATTGAGTTCAGTATTTAACAGCATTGAGCAACCTACATGACTACCGTGCCATCTTGCAGAATGGCATCGCCTGCATGTGGTTATTCCAACGCGAAAATCGCTTGCACCTCGCTGAAGCTTTGCTGCTTTTTTGTAATTCTTTTCTGTTAATGTTGCTTTAAACCGGTCATTCTCTTCTGTATAGATGGAGTACTGAAACAGTAAACATAAAATGCAAGATTATCACCGTGACATTCATTCGACAATTTTTGGCGGTTGTGAGTTTGCGAGTTTTTTTTTTTTTTTCGTATATCGTGGCTATTTAGAGCTCAAGGAAAGCTGATTATATTGCCGAGTTCGTAAAATCCCAATTAATTTTCTCTGCTTTAAATAAAGCTGCAACGTGTTGTTTCGGCAAACTACCGATTTAAAAATGACTCGTGGATGCACTGCCAGTCTCACTTTTATTCCATAAAAAGCGGCCAGTTTGTTGTTTCCGTAAATGACCTATAGATTGTTTGGACAAACTGTAATACACACTATAAGTAGACTAAAAGCGCTGCACTGCTCAGAATTCCTTACTGTGAACATAAGTGCACCAAGATCCAGTGCAATACTAAATATGAAGATAATAAGGATTGTCTTGCTGAAACAACCGCAACATTAAAAGTTAACATAGGCACATCTCTACTATCACTCAGTCGACGCTGATTTTGAGTATACAGCTATAGCTTGGCGTTAAAATGTCGTGGGTTCGATTCCCATTCCTTCGTCTTCATTGTTTTTTTTTCTTTTGTGCTACAGGACTTATTTCTAGAAGTTGATTAGCGGAGGTCATATAATATTCAGCCTCTCCGCAGCAAGTTAGAGCAGAACAGAAGAAATTTTGGTCGTGGTCTTATGGAAGAGGAAAAAAAAAATGTGAACCGTGAACCATCAGCCACCGCTTTGCTGTGAGCCAGACGGCAATTGGTGTTATTCTGAAACGCCGCATATGGCGTGCTTCAGAATGAGACTATAATTTTATCGTATTGAACTGTATAATTCAGTACCGCCAAAGTGTGCCTACACATGCTTTGTGTCCGCACCCCGTACGTATAGATGAATACATAAAGCCCTCTTAAAGCGGTGGTGACACCAAATTTGTGGAATGCATGTTCTTTCCTGTAAGCCTTTCCTTCAGCTCCAGGAAGCATGATACACGCACCAAGATTCGTGTATTTTCGCTGATTAGTTTACTATTGCTCTACTTATGTGGACCATTTTCGGTTTCGGTTTCGTGGCGCCGATTTGGGCAGTGGCGTCTATGCATAGGTGGCTTGGTCATGGGACCACACAAGAATTGTGACGCACATCGTGCCGAGTTTCGTCTGCTCTCATACGCACGTGCCACACAAGCGCCAGCAAAACAAACGCGCCGACAGTCGCCATGGCCAGCTGCAGTAGCATCCCGGCAGTGGCAATGCAAAAGGCAGCCAGACGGAAACAAAGCGTTTATATTTACAACGTATGTACAGAACGTGGACGAGGAAGCCGACCGACGCTCGATACGGCGGCCTTTTATAGGCGCCGAGATGCTGATGGCGGATGAGACAGCCCCGCTGTTGGACGCGCGCTGCGTCTCTGACAGACAAGGACGCTTCGAAAGCACCCAGTGTTCTTGACGGACGCACACAGTTTCTCTGAAAGTGACGCCATCACACTCCTCACTACAGATCTGGTGTGACGTCACGACAATGCTGTTGCTTCGCCTATTCTGAAACGTCAGCGTTGCTGCGCAAGCGATGGGTCTAGATCGTGAGAGTGGGCGTTCAGCTACACTTTTAAAAGTGAATTAAAATATATTTTACGCGTTTTTTTTTTTGTCCGGCCCTTCGCGTGGAGAGTTCTTGCATACAGGGAAAACCAATAGCAGGCTTGAGATAGGCCCGAAATTTGGTGGCACCACCCCTTTAAGCTTTGGCCAATCAGATTCTTTCCTTTTCTCTCTTTGTGGCTTTAGGTACTTCATCTTTGAGAGCATGCTTTCTTTATAGCTCGCATCGCATGGGAAATAGGTGCACGTTCTTTTGTCCTACACGTGTTGCACGCTTTTTTTTTTAGTTTACTCTCGGCACGCAGAGTAGCGCGTTCAGTATTTTTGTGTGCATCGTCTTCCTCCCGCAGGTGCCGATATGTTCCAAGGCTTTCAGGAGCAGATCGAGAGCCTGGCACAAGAACTAGCGCGTATGAAGAGGGAAAAGTTTGACTGGCTCAAGGATAAAGCAGTGAGTATAACTATGCTGGTTATATAGCAGAATAAAAAAATAGCAGGTGTTCCGTGTACGAATACAACCGATGAGCGAAGCTTCTTAAAAAACTGGATGCAAACTACTATGCGCCTGATCTCGCTGCTGACTTTCATGACGGCTGTAGGGTGGGGAGCGGGTTGGGAGAACGTCTGCTGCGCTTGGTGGCGGCAACAAGTAAACGAGCGAGTATGCGGCGCGAGCGGCGCAGCGCGAGACACCTGCGTCCGCGCCTGCGTTCCTGCTCGCCGTGAGCTCGCACCTGTCGTCTTTCTCGGCGCGCATGCCCGTACTCGCTTGTTGAATTTCGTGCCGACCGGTTGTGCCCCCGCGATCTCCTGCTGACAGCGCAGCTCTGGCCGACTGGTTCGCCCTACGCCATCTCCTGACGCCGACAAGAGCTCTCGCTGAGTGGTGCCCCGTCCTCGGACTCCTGCGACCGTGTCCATCATTCATATTGTGATGGGGCGAAATCTAGGCTTATATTAAGTCGTCCACAGAGAATCGGCAGCCGAACAAGATGGCTGAGTTGCTCCTAGCGTACGGAAAGGTGACAAAGGGGATTGCTTTGTCCCAGTCATGGTGATCTGGTGAAACGTACATAGACAGCATCTGCGTCAGCGTTCGGTTCAGACGCTCGGTCAATCCATTTGTCTGTGGATGATAAGCGGTGGTAAGCTTGTGCTCAGTGGAGCAGGCGCGCAGAATGTCATCCAGAACACGTGAAAGGAAGTACCTTTCTCGATCGGTTAGCTGCTGCCGCGGAGCGCCGTGATGAAGAATGACTTCATACAGCAGAAAGTTAGCGACGTCAGTGGAACAGCTTGTCGGTAGTGCTTTAGTGATGGTAAAGCGTGTGGCGTAATCTGTGGCGACTGCAACTCATTTATTTCCGGAGGTGGACGTAGGAAACGGGCCTAACAGTTCAAGGCCAACACGGAAGAATGGTTCCGTGAGTATGTCAATGGGCTGCAGGAGGCCAGACAGTAGCACAGAGGGGCGCTTACGGCGTTGGCAGCGGTCGCAAGCAGTGACGTAGGGAAGCATAGAACAATACAGTCCGGGCCAGATAAAGTGACGTCGCGCACGATCGTAGGTACGAGAGACGCCTAGGTGACCAGCTGTAGGTACGTCATGTAGTTGTTCGAGAACGCTGGTACGCAGGTGATGGGGAAGCACGAGTAGCGATTCCGGGCCATCGGCGTTGAAGCTACGACGGTACAGAATGTTGTCGTGCAGTTGGAACAGGCGAACGGAAGGGTCTGTTGGAGCAGAGGTCAGACGCTCGATGATGGAGAGTATCTTCTCCTTACTTCCGGACGTGGTTGTCCCTGCGCCTCGCTCTCTCCTTCCGCACTCTCTATCTCTATACCTTTTAATCCTATCCTTATTATCTCTCTTTACCCCCACCCCTCGTGAGCTGATTTTGAGGTGTGTGTGCCCCCCCCCCCTGAAAGACAGTTACGGGGCTCACTTTTAACTTCTTTTCATGTAAAAGTCACTTACTCGGTGCGCATGCCCGAAGCTACGAGCTTCGATGGCGACATCGGAGTGTGGGCCTAAGAAGCTTCGCTCCTAAAAAAGATGTCAACCGATGACGTTGAATGAACAGAGAGGGGAAGGGGTGGGTTATTCTGGGCTCTGTCGAATTCCGCCATATTGTGAAATCTTGTATTGGCGGCATTCCAAGCTAATCAGACAGGCCACATCAGCCCTCAGTATGAATCACAGTCGACAAATGGCAGCAATTTGACAATATAACAGTGAAAATGATAGCGGTAGAGGCGAGCAAAAAACCCGACCAGTAATCTTGTACTTCCAAGACTTCAATGAGAAGATGGCTGTTTTCAGTAACGTTAAGAAGCTGAAAGGCTCGAAAATTTACATTCAGAATGATTATTCCAAAGAAACTCTCCGCAAGCGAAAACTTCTCTGGGAATCGGCACGCAAGGATAAGGATGAAGGGCTGGATCCAAAACTTTATGACGATAAACTTAAAATTAATGACGAAACATATGTTTGGGATGATTTAACAGGTAGACGAATGAAGCTCATTTTGTCCCCCGCGCAGTCGCAGTCGAAGTGACATGATCCCGGCAGCGATTTTTATCGCAACAGGCTCATTGTATTGAATATGAATGCCCAAAGTGTTGTAAATAAATCCCAATCCCTGGAAATTGCATTACTTGCGCACAACCCCGACGTAGCAGTAATAACTGAGACTTGGTTAACCAGCGATATCACTGACGACTGCGTCTTTCCTTTATCGTTTTCGGTCTTCAGACGTGACCGTGGGTCACGAGGGGGGGGGGGCTGTTCTGTTAAAGAAAAATGTAAAAGCTGTGATTTTAAATCAAATAGAAGACCACGAAAGCCTGCTTCTCAAGATAACATTTTCTAGTTTCACTTTCGTCCTATGTGCGCTGTACAGACCTCCCAGTTCTGATTCTTCTTATTTGTGAAAGCTCCAAGATCATTTGTTTAGTTTCCGCAAAACCAGGCTTATGCTTGTTGGCGATATCAATCTACCAGGTATTGATTGGCCTACTGGATGTGTCGGAGCCGCAGAGCACTCTGATATTCTATCCGACATTATGCTAACTCATAATTTAAACCAGGTTGTTCTTGAGCCCACCAGAATTTGCGGTACAGCTAGGTCCGTACTCGATCTTGTGTTCTTAGATCGCAGTTTTTCTGATTATTCATTTCATGTAAGTGACGGGATTTCTGATCACAAGGTTGTAGTTACCAGTGTCTTTCTGGAACCTAAAAAACGTTTGGCGGGAGTTAAGCATACATATGTCAAAGACTACTCCAGGGCGAGGGACGAGTCTGTTTTGGATTACCTTGACATAGCTTACGAAAGCTTTCAAGGTAATGATGTGCGGCATTTGTGGGAAATGTTTAAAGAGCATTGCAAATTTTGTTTAAAGTCTTTTATACCTGATAAGAAAAAACGAACCAAAAGGGTCAATCCATGGATTAACCGAGATATTATTCACCTAAAGCGGCGAATTAAACGTATCAAGAAGACTCGCAGTCCCGATTGTGATGTCTTAAATAGGTTAGTCTCCAAACTTTCGAGCAGCGTAAAATCCGCAAGGAAACGGTATTTTTGCGAAAGTTTGCCCCAGTTCATTTTAAACGATCCAGGAAAGTTCTGGAATCACATCCGTAGTGCACGTAAATCGTTCGATCAATTATTGGTTGATGGCAAGATGGAAACATCTCGTCTCTCCATTGCTAATGCTTTCAATTCCTTTTTTCATTCTGTGTTTTCAAACGATCAAGGTGATGAATTTTATATGGAGGCTTATTCGGAACAGATCGAGCTTGTTTCTTTTGAAGGAGTTTTTGAAATGCTTCTGCGATTAGATCCTAAGTGCACTACTGGCCCGGATGAAATCCCGAACGCCTTTCTGCGTCGCTATGCAGAATCTTTAGCTCGGTTTTTGACAGTCATTTTTCGTGAATCTTTTCGGACGTCCGTGCTGCCCCATGATTGGCTAATGGCTAGGGTAATTCCAGTTTTTAAAAATGGAGACCGTTTTCATGTTGACAATTATCGACCAATTTCCTTAACGAGCTGTTGTTGCAAGATGATAGAACATATTGTAGCTAACCATATTCTTAATGTACTGGAAAAAAATAAAACATTAAGTCCCTTCCAACATGGTTTTAGAAAGGGATTTTCGACCGTTACGCAGTTGGTCACCGCCGTTCATAGTTTTAGTTCAATCTTAGATCACTCCGGGCAAATTGATGTTTTGTTTTTAGACTTAAGCAAGGCATTCGACAGGGTTCCTCACGGTAGCCTTCTTTTAAAACTTAAACAAGCAGGAATTCCTTCTACACTTGTAAATTGGTTTAATTCATATTTGAAAGATCGAACGCAATTTGTAGACATCGATGGTACTTGTTCCTCTTCTCTAACAGTGACATCAGGTGTGCCCCAGGGAAGTGTGCTGGGACCCCTGTTTTTTTTGTTGTATGTTAATGATTTAGTGTCCGTTGTTGGTGATACTGTGAATATTGGAATGTTCGTGGATGATATCATGATTTATACTGAAGTGCAGTCTGCTTCTGATCAACATCGGCTAGATAGGGCTTTACGTGACATATCATCTCGGTGCGACAAATGGGGCATGAAAATTAGCACTACAAAAACAGTTCTTTTACGTATAACCAGGAAACGAAACCCCATAACTTTCCGGTACAAAATTAAAAACACCTTAATCGAGGAGGTTAGTAAGTTTAAATACCTAGGTATCGTATTGAACTCCAGATTAGATTGGAACGACCACGTTCAGCAGGTAACTTCTTCAGCGCTAAAAAAACTTGGTCTTTTACGGCATAAACTTCGAGGTACACCTAGTAACGTTAAGCTTTTAGCGTATAATTCCATAATTAGGCCTAAACTGGAGTATGCAGCGGTTGTTTGGGACCCGCACACGAACAAAAACATTAACAAATTGGAGAAGGTTCAGAGGAGGGCTGTTCGTTTTATTTATAATAAATATAAAAGAAGTGATTCTCCGTCAGGTATCATGGCACTCAATAAAATCCAACCACTACACATTAGACGCCAAATTGCCCGCTTAGCTTTTATGGAATCCCCAATTAAGTGTAAGACTGGATTATCACCCACTCCATTCTTTAGTCCGTCCACCACGAGGAAAACACGACACACACATAGCCACAGTTTATCCCCATTCTTTGCCCGAACAAATACCTTTAAGTTTTCATATTTTCCACGCACGGTAGATGACTGGAATAAATTGCGAGAAAGAATTTTTAGTGGAAATTTTATGACAGCCCTACACGATCATTTTAGAAACTTTTAATTACTGACGTTCGGGTTTTTAGCAATGTTTCTTGAAGTTGTGCGTGATTTTCTAGTTTTATTTGGATTGGAAACCCTGCTATGTTTGTGCGAAATGTCGGTTTCACCGTGGCTTGTTTATTTTGTAGTTCCAAGTGAATTCTGCGTTTTGTTGCTTCATTGTTTTTGTTACATTGCATTGCATTGTATGTGCGTGAACATTTTTTTTTCTGCCCGTCCTGCTTGGACCATTAAATTGGTCTGCAGTATTGTATAAATAAAATAAATAAAAATATCCAGTGCAGCACCCCAGCTCGTTACGATGTAGTTAATGTCGCTGGAGCCGACGCTTCGATAAGCGGACTTGTCTTTGTTAAAACCAGCAATGATTGATGACTTGATGAAGAGAAGTCCACTGGTCGAAACGTCGGCTACGTCGACATGCCCAGTTAAGTAATTTCTTGTCTTATGATGCTTCACTGTTCCGGTTTAGTAGAATGCAGCCTGCGCTAGGTGTACTAGAGAAACGTTGCCACCCTGCGGCTGGGGCAGCATAGTATAAGTCGCTTTCGCTTCGTTTGTGCTTCCTTAAACGTGTCTAATTGCTTAAAAGGACCATGACACGGCCACGCAACAATTCATGGCTTTCAGCGCGAACTAGAAGTAGAGGGTCTATTGTGCCTACAAGGATATGAATTGTGGGCAGCAAAGGAATGTTTCAGCCCGAAACCAGCCCTAGAAGTCGCAGGCTGTAAACTCCGCCCACCGCCGGCAACCGCTATTTTTGCCATGGCACATGCGACGTCATATGCGGCCACAAGTGGAGCTGTCGTTTTCTATTGAAGTTTCGGCCGATGCAACTCGTTCAGTTCTAGTGCCAATTCGAGGAAAGTTAGAACATCTCGACTTCACGCGCAGCTGAGGACGGAACAATATCATTCGCCGGAATGCTGACGCTCACTGAGCTAGCAGCCTCCTACTTCATGGTTAGCGAGTGTGCCAGGGTTGCCCGACTTCAGGTTGCACTCGTGTTTATAAAAGTTTTCAATTATAAAAATGAGTGTTCGACCGAATGCACTTTCACCAGCTATTTGTGAATGCACAAGGTTTAACCCATGTAACACAAATACTGATCGAAAATTGAGTGTCTTGGCCTCTTTAATGGAGCACAGGCCCAAAATTCCGAAGACGATCGAGATATATTTGTTTATGCGCAGACTTCCACAACATATACGAGATATTAAAGGGACACTAAAGTCAACTATAAAGTCGATGCTGATTGTTGAAGTGGTGGTCGAGAAACCTCGTAGTGTTACTTTTGAGCCAAGGAAGGGCCTATTTTGAAATGAAATCACTTTTTAGTGCTCCACATCGGGTTAGCGCACTTCAGATTACCCGTCTCAAGAAACGGACCGACCGGACCATCTCACACCACTGTTGTCATGCACAACGTCGCCCGGCTTTACTGCGCTAGTAGCAGCAGACTGAAAGCAGCGGGAGCCACAGCAGCAACAACAGCCATAGATGAATTTGCCGCCATTGACTTCGAGATTGCAGACAATTTTGTTTCAACTGTGCCCCGCTAGATGGCACCACCTGTGCCGTGTAACCGCGTGAAAATTGAATTTTCGAACCACTCGATCCATTCCCCATAGTAACGTCCGACGACTTTTTTTTCTCATGAATCTAACAGAAACGAACAAGCAGCGTTTATTGGGTCTCTTAATGCACAGAACGTTTTTTTTATTTAGTGCAGCTAGATCGATTGCTAGTGGTGAATTGTAGTTGGTCCGTCTGACGTCATCGTGATCATTTTGAAAATTTCCTACTGCGGCGCTTGAGTTCTTATGCAATTACTTTAATTTCTTTGTAAATGGGGCACTGTTGTTTATGATATTGTCGTTTTAGATGTCATACATTGAACTTTCGCTCTGACGTAAATTGTTGTTTGACTTTAGTGTCTCTTTAAGGGCAAATATAGCCTAGAACGCATTTGAAATCGCCTTTAAAGTGCACGCCGCGCAACTAAGCGAGATGTGGATCCCCTCGCGATGCCGGCACCAACGCGGGGGAATGTAAACAAACCTACGTCACAAGTTTGTGTAGGCTGGATGCTGGCACGAGCGTTACGCTTGCGCTACCTCCGCTTTCTTCCTCCATGCCGCTTCGCGTGTGCTGACTGTGCTGGCTGTCAATGCGGCGCCCTCTCGCGCGCATCGCCTACGTCACAGTTGCGGTCGGTCACGTGGTCAGACGTAGGTACCTTGCCTCCGGAACTGCTCTTGCTTAGCTTCAAACCGAAACTGATACTGAACGCTCTCAAAGCGTCTCCAAATAAACAACCGCCGTGCACTCGCGCAAACCAGGTATCCAGCCGCGATAGTATCATCAGTTACATGCTGTAACAAAAAAGAACTAAGTGCAAAATTATGGTTTCAGTGCTCTTGCTCTGTTGAAGCGCAAATACTCTTTAACACGCCGTGCGTATTGGTTTTAATTTGGTTCTCTTTCTTCGCAGATCATGCAGGCCGAAATGCAGAAGTTGACCGACAAGGAAGTGCGTCTCACGACGGACCTTTCGCTCGCCAAGCGCGAGGTGGCGCGACTGTCGAAGCTCGTCTGATATCCCCGCAACAAACTGTGCGTCGTCGACGCGACGACACACCACTGCTAGTCAACTCTCTCTACTTCGCCGCGAACGCTTCTTTCTTTAGTTTTCTTTTTTTTCCCCACGGCTGTTGCGGAATGGAAGGGGAGTGTGCTGGCTCAAGCACGTATGCCAAAAAAGTGAAGAAAAGACAAAACGGTTTTATCGACACATCCGGTATCATCGCCTGTACACAACTGTACCCGCTGCTCCTGCTGCCCACCGTTTTTGACGTGTTCTATGCCAGAGACTAACGCCCTCTCCTTTTTGCTCCACACCTCTCATCATCTTCGCCCGCAAATGATATATATATATATATATATATATATATATATATATAATATATATTATATATATATATAATTATATATATATAATATATTATATATATTATATATATTATATATATATATAATAATATATATATTATATATATATAATGCCATGGACATGTGAAAATTTATTGAGCGTTATGTTTCAACATTTAACTTATGTGATGCGTGCTTTTGTGAAAGATTTCGCTTTTAGTGCATTCTTATCGCGTTCTATGGTCTGAATTTGTTTTTCAATCCATACGTACATTACTATATCATGATTGTGGTTTTGCGTATGCCAGATGTTTTTTTTTTTACTTGCCCATGCAATGCCTTCATAAGTGTAGTGCAAGTATGTGCTTCGATAGAGACGTATATTTTCTTTTTTTAGCTTACAGCCCTTTGACGACTCTTTTGTGAATAACTTTTATTTATTGCATTGTTTTAATTTCTTTGCGCGAAACTGTTTAGACGTACAAGGAAGAAAGACTGCTAATGCTACGTGTAGACGCTGTACGGCATTTCAGTTTAGCGTCGAAACACTTGGCCAAGAAACGTTCAATTGATGCTTCAGGCAAAATTGTTCAACGTGAATTATTTTATGTTTTATTGAATTGTATTATTTTCGTATTTACTGCATTACCAACCAAAGTTTCTCAGCATACTGTAAGTCCCGCGTCGTCATCATTGGTTGTGCTGATTTTGATTTCTGTGCAAATCTCGTGTTCTGTACAAAGATTTTAAACCATCGACACACGTTTGCAGCACCTTCTCGTGTTCTTTGCTATTGTTTTCATAAGCCCCTTTTTTTATTTTTCGCTTTACGGTTTGCTACATACTAGCGTGTAAATGAAGGTGACGTCCTTGTGTATTTTCGTAAGAAGACCTCAATATACACCGCCATACACCGCCACTTAGTCATTTGTCTTTCTTTCTTTATTTCTCTTTCACAATTTTGAATATGCCCCTGCATTTATAGTTGGCCGCCTGAAACTTCTCCGTATTTTTTGAAGATATCTGCTGACTTCGCTACACAAAAATCGTTTGTTACTATGAATAATTGTCTAACCCATCAAACAATCTTGGCTCCAAATTTTTTTTTACCATTTACGGAATACACGGATACCAGATAAGGCGTTGTTATCAACTCCTGCTGCTACAACGATTTGCAAGTCTTTTTGTTCTACCTGAGCGTTGTTGTCGAAACAAAGAATATAGAGAGCCATTGAACGTTGGTGGCTGTAGTTATGGATGCCCGCTACGCTAAGCGAAAACAGTGGATACAAATAATCTTCGCTGTGCTCTAGCTATATTCATCGTCGCAAGATGGTGCCTGTAAATCAGCTTCTGTTATTCTGTTATTCCTGAAACCCCTCCGTAGATTTACAATATAATTTGCGCAGTAACACTCTGCTTTGTGGTGTGCTCCCGCCTCTTTCCCTCTTTCTTGACTTTTCTTTTAGTCCCCCGTCTTTTTTGCCTGTCAGGGTAGCATACCGGCTACGTGAAGCTCGTTAACATCTTTTCCTTTTCTCCCTTGCTTTCCTTTCTTTCTTCCTTCCTGGAGACGTCTATGAGGATGTCAGCGCTGGCAGCGTCATCTTGCGATAAATTCTGCAATCGCTGGGAGCTAACCTTTGTGCGGCGTCATAGTACTCCCATAAGAGAAAAAAAAACAGCTGTCTGCTGTCCATTGTCACTATCAAAGCCTCGTTATTGGGAAATAGGCGGAACACAGCTCCGGCAATCAATTTTCGTGTGCTATATGACATCGTTGCCGCGCAAGATGGCGTCGACAGTTCTGCCTCGCTGTCTGAGTCTCTGACGTTCCTGCATTCCGTGAACCCGCAATAGCCCACTAAGCCGCGCTAACAATCTATTGTCTACACGGCTCTATAGTCGGAAACAACCTTAAAGTCTCTTCCTCAAACGCGAATGCATAAAAGCGTAGACCAATAGGCGTGCATTTCAGACTGATGTCATGATCCAGGCGGTCAGCGAGCCCTCCTTCTGCTTGGTAGGACATAACTGAATGCAGGGACAGCGCAACCTAGAAGTAGTTACTTCGTAACTACGGAAGCGAAAAGACAAGGATAGGTTGCGCTGTTCCTGCATTCACTTATGTCCTACCAACTTGCCCAAGCTTCCACGCTTCATAACTCCTTCGGCTTGAGTGCGCCTGAATGATCGGGACTATATCATTAGTTGCGGAGGCGGAATACTTCCGCGCCTTTGTGTTGGGGGGGAGGCAGTAATCTCACCTGATTCATTGAGCTGTATCACACTATAGAGATGTTTACTCTGCGAGCATTTCTTTGTTGATGTTGCATCCCGCTCGCTCTATTGCGCAAGATACTTGCATTGTACTCATAATGTGCCACGTTCAGGTGATCCACTCATTTGGATTCACCTCGAGTGTGCTTCTTTGCGAAGGTTATTGTAGAGATGTAGGCGCGGACGACCCGTGAGAAAGGAGTCTCTCGATTGCCAACAACAACAAAAAAATGTCTCTCCATACGGAGTGTGCATAAAGCGGCTGCATCTGAAGCAGGTTCGCGCTTTTCAGCCATTTGAGACTTCGTCCGTCTCCCCCGTGTTCATTGTTCAAAGTACGCTCGAAGCTCGTGCTCGCTGTGTTGTGTAGCTTTTCGAACACTGCACATGAGAGATTCCCGCGTCATCGGCGTGCTTTCCAGGCGTGCTCGACGATAGCCTGCAGTCCAGGGAAGTTATTTATTGCCGTGTATATATGTGCGAGTGCATTTCCTCTAGCACCGCAAAACGTTACTAGCAGTATTGTAGTAGAAACTTTGATCTCTTCGAGTGTTCGCATAATAACGCGTAACATTGTCAACGCTGACGATTTACTTGAGCAGGATTTCAAGACTCCGTCGTGGAACAATCTTTCGTAGGGTTTGAAAAGGCCGCAGTAAAGTTGGCGATACTTCGAGGTAAGATTTTCAGTGAGTGAACGGGTAAAAAAAAAAAAATCAGAGGTGTCGCGTATGTTCAAAGTAGAGAGGTTTGTCCTAATGATTCTATCTCAGTGTTCAGCGTCCAAAACCAGATTTTATGCGGCGAAAATACGCAGTGGCACTTATATAATGAAAAGCCCTATGAAGCTGGCGCACTGCGGACAACTAAAGTTGTGTTTGAAGAATTGCAGAAACGAAACTTGCTGGCGAAATTGGCGTTCCTGTTAGATTTGGCGTTCCGTAAAGCTAAGGGTTATATTTTGGTAAACAAGAAAGGATTCACGAAAAATGAGCGTTTCTGTGAAGTCGAGTTTCATAAGATAAGGTAGACATTACCAGCTTGAGACTAGGAACAACTGAACTAGTGCTTGAATAAGTGCAGAAACGAAACTTCCTAAAACGAAATTGATGTTTCCCTCCAAGTTCTTCGTTCAGTATATTTAAGTGTCCCGTAAAAAAAAAGCAAGTTTTCCGTAAAATAGACCATTCCGTGAAATCGGGTTTGTGAGATAAGGTTTATCAACAATACCAACGTCAGGTGTCTCGTGTCGTGTCCGTAAACTTGTCGATGCTCGTGATAATTCCGCGCGCTACACATGACGATGAGCTTTTTTTCCGAATCTCTTCTGTAAGTATCTGTGACGTCCGTGCGATAGTTTTAGGGACTACACGGAATTCCGCCAGTGGCGACAAGGCCGTGTCTTGTTTAGTGTCGTGTAGTTCGTAACGCCGTACGTAGCTCCGTTTACTACTACTCGTGTACTTTCGATGTACGCTCATGTAATGTCGAATAGTATTAGACCGCATCACCCTGTTCAAGTGTGAGATATATAGCTGTTGATAGATGTTTATCGCCGGATTGGTAGATTTTCTGGACACAGTCAAGACTGTACGCATAGGCTTCGCTGAACAACACTTGCATACCTCCCGTCAAAATACGCTAAATCTTACATTCTTCATAACGTCCGCGGGGTCGGTATCACGTTGTACACAGCTGCAAATCAGCGTTAATGGCAGATGAACATGGACTTAAGCGAAAGGCTACACTGAATGACTAAAGTTAGGCTTGCTTTCGAAAACACCGTGGTAACTTCACACAGGTTATTGACAGAATACAACGCTGCTGCCTCCCATTTCACATCTTTAACCGCTCCTTCTCCGCGCCTACTATGCCCTTCCTCACTTTTATCTTTCTGTCTTGAGGGCTTTTCATTTCCCCTGTATTGAAAATCCATAGAGCATTTACGCACTGTTCGTGAGTGACGACGCGTTGGAGCATAAGTCTACCTCAACACAAGCGCTTCAAATTATGTTGAAGTACATGTTGTACCGCATCTTGGGTCAAATAGTTTGCTAATGTTCCTTTACTTACTTTAATTTCAGTTGAGCACGCGCATTTCAAACGATGAAGTGCGGATTGGAAAACTGTACTCGGGGACAACTTGTCCCCCTAGGTGGGTTGCGCCAAGGTGTTGAGGAACCAACCAACCAACTTTTCTTGGCAATAAAACAAAAGTTATGGAGCCTTTCTCTCATTGCCAACGGGCGTGCGCCACCCCTGAAGAAAATAGTAACGCAATTGCGGCCATGTTTCCCGCGTAGCAATCACAAAAAAAAATTATTTTCTACGGGATGCGGTTTATAATGAGACGCTGCCAGCTCGCACAAAGTAAATATTCATATTTGTTTGACTTCATGCGGTGTTATTTCGTGTTTTTGCTCGTGTTTAGGCGTCACACGTTTTACGTGCGCCCCACAGTTCCATTGCGGCAGCGATGAAACGATAGAGCACGTTCTCTACTTGTCACTGCCTTTGTTACAGCGTGCAAAAACAGCCGCTACGGCTGCTGAGTTAGCCCTCCTTGACGACAGACTCTTGTCAGAACAGTCAGTGCTCGAAAGCCGACACGATCTGTCTTCGCACAGAAAATCAGTGAGGGCCTTATTGAACTCTTTGCGCGGTAGTGGTCTGTTTATTAGGCTGTAGCGCCCCCGCTCTCTTTTTTTCTTTCTTTTTAGTGCGTCTGTTTTGCTTTTCGGTATCTATCTCATCTTTCTTCCCCATTCTCCTTTCTCTTAGTGCAGAGAAGCAAACCGGTTGCCCCAGTTTATGGTTGGCCTCCCCGGTTTTCCCTCATTTTATTCTCTCTCACACAATCCGAATGGGGTCTTCGTCTTTAGGTGAGCGTTCGTCGCCCTCCAGTATTTCCGACGACTCGCCGTACGAGCTTGTGATAAATATCACTCGCAAATTACTGTCTCAGCAGGCGAAGCAAATTGTATGCAATGGTTATAGTTCGAACACGGCCGTCATTCTAAACGCGAGCAGCCGAACCGGACTACTTTGCGGAGAAGTATATTTGAAGCAGCTCCACCCGTGTAGATTTCCCTTCATTGCCAAGAAAAGCTGTGCGCAAGTATACCGTACGTTACAGGCAGTAACGACCTATAAGTACAGTGATTTTGGCGTACGCGTGCAATATATATATATATATATATATATATATATATATATATATATATATATATATATATATATATATATATATATATATATATATATATATATATATATATATATATATATTGATTTCTGTCTTTGAAACAAATATTTCGTCGATAGGTTTTTCAAATTCCACTATTCTTAGTAAAGTTACGTTGGCTATATGGAATAATATTTGAATGGCATTCACTACGTCTGACGAAAACTAATTCGTAGCTTGCTCATATGTTCAATGAAAGTTGGAAGTTGGTACAACAAGCGAAAAGTGAAGCGAGCTTATTTGCGATCTCGTCGATTGTGCAGAAGTTACGGCATTGTTGTTCGTGCAGTACGTAAGTTCGCAGAGCTATCCTTCTAAGAAATGTTTTGTCTCAGCTTTGTAAAGGGAACATCCCGGTTTTGGGACGTTGAGACGTACAGCCGCTAACATTATTATTATTCTGCGTAACATTCTGCGTGAAATGTCTTGTACATGCGAGGACATCGCCACGAAGATGGGACATTCTGGTTTTGGAACGTAAAACCGCTGATAATATTGTTATTTTACGTCACATTCTGCGTAAAATGTCTCTTACATGCGAAGATATCGCCATAAAACTTCTGCTCTTCGGGCATGCGTGTTTGGCCTCTCAATAACAGCTGAAACTGCCGTTTCCGCTGTAAGTATAGTGCTGACATCACAAACAGTGGAGCCAGTAGTTGAGAAGACTCAGTTGAGCTGCTTTACCACGGTAGTTCGTTGTTACAGCTGTTCACTACCGCAGACCGTCGATTGCGTCAGCTGGAAAGTAAATTTGAGGTGAATGTCGGTTCTCAGAGACAAATCTTAGAAAGATACAGAAGTCCACTGGAAGGTGGCTTTTGGAGAAGTAGAAAGTGGCCGAACGGAAAACGCCGCTCGAGTGAACGTTGAAACGGAGGCACTTGTCTCATCGCATCTTCCTGAAGTCTGGCGAATCTCCTTGCGTGAATGTTGGCTCACGTGACATCTTTTTTTGTTGAGCCCAGTGAATCGTGTTTTCCGGGGCGTTTGTCCATTATGGTGCGTCTGCAATAATCCGATCCCCCAATCTCTTGGAAGATGCGTTGTACATCCATGTCAAGAAAGCTTGCGCCATGTGACGCGAATGAAATTAGTATTGTGCGTTGTCGCACTTGTTCAGTCCTCGATCGGCACATGTTCTAATTGGAGTTTGTGTAGGGTCACATCTCCCACGTATACAAGCGTAGACTATTATACTACCAACGTTTATGGCGCTAAACGGGTTAAAAGAAAAAAGGTCTAAGCTCGCGTGACGATTGCATCGCGTCGTTTCTCTTTAGGAGACCGTTGAAAACACTTTACTTGTCGCACTGTACATTGCGTCGTTTGATGCCGTCCTCATAACCGATCATCGACACATATATACCGCGAGTCATATACGGTACGAATGATCTGAGCATAATAAGCGCAACCTCGCGTCAGCGTACGCGTTGCTAACGTTTCGTCAGCATAGCCGGTTTTCGTGTGCTCTCTAACAAAGGCTTTTCTCGAAACGAGAGTAGTGTCAGTCGTCCACCGAGCACGAACGCAACAAGCATTTTGCGTGATCCAACAAAACGTGCGCCCTAAAGCACTTCACTCGCACCATCAGTCAGAGTTATCGCTTCAAAACCGAAACTATAGCTGACCGCTCGTCACGAAGGAATCATAGCTGCATGTACGCTTATACGGCGATGCTGTTCTGGTCGCATTAAATTTATGAACACCTGTATATCCTCACTGGCGCGTTCGTGTGGTTTGCGAGAGACCTAAGAATAATCGCATCAGCTCACCGCTCGGACAAGTCCCACCAGCTTGAGTGACATATAGAAGTGGTGACGAGCTGACAGAACACTCGTCGATGCAGCGTGGTTTATAATCGGCTCTGGTTAGCTGTTTCTCGCTCTTCGTGCGATTTCATTTATGAGTCGCGTGTGTGTTGCTCGCCACTGTAAACTAAGAATAATGACTTGAAGACCATAGTTGTGCAGCGAAGCGGAAACTCCATTGCATTATATTTCTAAGTTGATTGTAAAATAACTGCTTTCCGTACAAGCGCGGCCTTTTCATTTAATAAGCAACGCTCGGAGCGCTAACGAGAACTCTGCGTGTCACGTCGTTTGTTCATACCTTCCTTTTGCAAGGTTATAAATGGATAGGTCTCCACGCGATCGCCATAAAAAAAAAGATAGCTGTACTTAGTAATTTTATCCAATACGTAAACGACACGCAAAAGGCAGGGGTACCTAAACGAGCTAAATCAAACCAACCAAAAAAATAAAGCAGTGATACGTGTTCACTAAAGTATGCGGATGAAGAATTTGCAAGTATAAGCTGTCGGGATCGCTTCGATCTTGGCCCCTTTCCGTACCCGCCTCGAGCAGAGCTTCGATTTGTGCCATGGCTGAGTTCTATTCGAAATCGAGCAATTGAAAGTATACGTGTCTTTGTTTCAATGTCTTCTTCGATTTGGTTGAAAATAGGGAAGCAGACAATCGAAACAATCTGCGAAAGTGCGAACTATAGGGAGACGCCAAAGCGGCGGGATCGCTCCCTATACAAAACTTCCTGCGATGAGAAGGGTGAATTTCCGTTCCGGAATCCCGCCGTAATATTGACGAACAGAGAAAACGACGCTGGCAGACAGCCATCAGCATTAATTCATGGAGGCTTTCTGGGAGAATGTCTGGAGGTCTCCTGTACCGATGCGCGTGTGTGAAAGATTTCCGGTTTACTTTCGTACGAAATTTATCAACTTCGTAGTGCTCGTCTTTGCGCTATAGATACGGTGCAATAAAAGCCAGTGTGGAACGGTCGGTTGTGTGTACGTGATTGGGCAGAGTTATCTCTCTCCCTTTCTCTCTCTCCTACTCATTAGTCTGTGTGGAACTTAAGAGGCGATCTACTTCACAATCGCTACTCTACTTCAATGCAGCACGCCTGAACGAGCAGTACATGCTGAGATAACCCGTGCACAAGCTCATCCCATTGCGTTAGTAAGCACTTTCACTAATGAATGTGCAAGGAGATTCACTGAACGCTCACTAATTGACCGATGCACTTGTTCGTGTTTCGTAGCGATTCTCTCCGGTCGGTATAAGGCATCAGATGCGAAATCTTCACTATAGGTTCAAATATAAGTTATCAGGTTTATATCAATGTTTGGTATATAGTTCTCGCCATATTGGAGGTGATAGTTTCCTTCTTTGTATCGTGGGCTGTGCCACACGGGCAATGAGAAAAAGAAAAAAAGAAAGACAGTTAAGAACAATTCAACGCAAGTTGCTCGGTATGAAATGCAAGTAATACAGTGATCAGCTAACAAACGTGTTGTCCGTTATCTCGTGTACGTTGCTCTCATAGTGGCGCTCATGTACCTCTTTCACGTTTGACGCGAATGTAATCCGTTAGAAGGCCCAGTTTTCTGAGAGAGCTAAAGTGCTGACTGTTTGGACTGAAGCGGTATGTTAGTCGTTGTACGCGGCGTTCTCCAGAAGCGTCTGTTGGTCTCTCTCATATAGCCTGCAGGTGTGTGACGTCGTGGTCTATTGTATTTCACTCATTGTATGTTCCTCTATGCGTTGTAGGTGGTATACGCTCGATGCTTGAGCGTGTGCCGACTTCTGCGGGGTCAGTGACCTCGTTCCAACGACTTCAAAGTGAGAACCGTAGCGTTCGCGCATGCGCTTATAAGCCATGCGCGTCTGTAGTGGAAAAAAGAAAAAATTCCCTTAGTAGTTATATGCCCAGTTGACTCACTCGTTTTTTGAGCACAATATGTATAACGCTATGTCGTCATGATCCTGTCGACGATGTTATAGAGACTACGCTGGATTTTTTCTATAGACCCGTAACGTAGAGACACCTTTATATAGCTCAGAGATAATTGGTCTCTATACATTTGTGACGTCGGTTCTGGAATGATAATTCCATGGTTTGCTGTAGAAGGTGTGTTCCGGTGTGTTGAGGACTTAAGTGCTGAACGCTAAGACGCTTGAATTGAACGCAGCTTAGATAAGCTGAGATAGATGCAACGCTAAACGTGCGTCTTTGTCATTGAAGTTTCTCTGCTTTCCCGTGTTTAAAGAGAACTGTAGCCTGAATAAGCCAGATTTTGGTCTAAATTATGAATGACTTCTAGAAAGCATTTCTCTTTTTAAGTACTTGATTCAGCGCTTAAGTGTAACATTTCACTTCAGGCTCGATCAAACTCACGCTAGTTAGTTTTTATTTTAGACAGAGCAAAACAAAACAAAGTTCATGTGCATCAGGTTCCCTAGAGTTGCCATCGACTCACGATTCTCGTGTCATGTATTGATGATATGCCACGTAATAAGCATGGTTCATTCGGTGTTCGTCAAAATAACAAAAAAAAAACGTTTCAACTAGGTTCCTTCGTCACCTGCCATTAGAGTAATGTGTATGCCAGCAATCAGGAAAAAAACAAGAAAAAAAACGAATGAAGCCTGTAAATGTAGACGCATCACAGGTGTTAAGTGTGGGTTCACGTGTCTCTTATCAGCCTTATCCAGAGAATATCTCATTTCATTCATTCTCGAGCCATAGCATTCGGGTAAAGCACCCATCACGAGATGCTGATATTGCTTGCGTCATTGAGAACATTGGGCAAAAAAAAAACAATGTTGTAATAGTCGATACTCCTCTGATGTACGTTACCGTTGTCGTGTACAGTTTCAGGTATATAGATAGATAGAGTCACCGCGACAGTTTTATTGTATTACGCCTGTAGATTGCTCTTCCTGTTACCTACTGCTCTCCTC
Organism: Rhipicephalus microplus; assembly: GCF_043290135.1. NCBI lineage: Eukaryota > Metazoa > Arthropoda > Arachnida > Ixodida > Ixodidae > Rhipicephalus > Rhipicephalus microplus. Next base: position 69,043,473 of record NC_134702.1, on the reverse strand, counting down.
CTTCTGATCGAGTGCTGCTTCATATAAGACACTTGCGCAGGCACAGTGCAGCGAATGTGTGTCGCTCTTTGATCGAAGAACCTGCGGGATCTCTGTTCGTGACTGTGACGTTCAAAGCATGCCGTGCACATACACAATATATAGCAGTGATAAGATATAGATATATTGCGTATATATATATTTTTGTGTGACCAACACGTCGGCATAATTTGTCGGGGCGAAAGAGAGAAATATGTACAATAAAAGCTCGATGTCATTGCTGTTGTTAAAAGTTCGCCTCATCTCAGTTCGTCTCGTTTTTTTTTTTTTTTTTTTTGTCTGACGGCGAGTCAGCCGGCTCGTATGATATCGACAGTGTACAGTCGGCAGCAAGGATAACATGAACTCTCTGCAGCGTTTCCTAAAACGGTTTGATCGACACCAGCGCCGCGCAGCTTACGGTCCTGTAGCCGAGGTGTTACCCATGCAATGCGGCATACCATCCAAGCATTCCGGGGTATCATCTCGGCAAGAGCGCCCAGCGCTTCGTGGCTGACATCAGTCAAACCAGTCCTGGTCACGCTGCGGAGCCGTTCGAGTTAAGCTTGCTGACGACTGTTTGTATATCCTCTCCCAATTACACAGAAGAAGTTTTTTTTACCTCACAACGGCGATATTACTACATCAACAGAAGGGGATTCCAAGTGCCATACGAGAAGGAAGGAAGGAAGGAAGGAAGGAAGGAAGGAAGGAAGGAAGGAAGGAAGGAAGGAAGGAAGGAAGGAAGGAAGGAAGGAAGGAAAGACGAAAGAAAGAAAGAAAGGAAGGAAGGAAGGAAGGAAGGAAGGAAGGAAGGAAGGAAGGAAGGAAGGAAGGAAGGAAGGAAGGCGGAGGGAGGGGAGTATAAAGATGAGAAAGAGAGAGGAAAGAGAAGAGACAGAAAGTGCCAGTACATGGGCTGACGCGTATGCAGCTGTGGCACTACACAAACGTTTAAGGCGTTCACATAGTCCCGTAGTCCTCAAACAGAGGGCTTTGACTGAGCCGATAAAAGACGAGAACGGTACTCTAGCGGCATTTTCACAGAGTGGCCGGTCGTCCAGTTGCCGCAACGCGTCAGAAAGTTTTTGTCTCTCGGAGGCAAATCGAGGGTAACGGCAAGCTCAACCAATCTCAAGCAGTGACAGTGACTTTAAGATTGTTACAAACAAGCACTTACCCGAACCCAAAGTTTATTAACAAGATCTATCCACACAGAGAAAGAAGTGTAATGGTATCATTACTCTGGACCATATGATTTGGCAGTGTCCTGTGGCTTTCATATAGACTGTGACAAGGAAAGGGACTGGTGGCAAGACGTGCTTCACAGTTCAGATCTTTCAGATCCACTTCAGGCCGTCAAGAAGGCCCACTATACGCCAGTAAGGTTAGACCTTATACTGTTCCAAAGTGGGAGCCGCCTGCGTCAACCTAAGCGTTCATCTTCAGGATCTAAATAAAGTATACCATACCATATAGTACGGCAATACGTTGATAAGGCAAAAGCTTAAATGCTCCATCAAACGCCGAAACTGACCATAAACGTCAGAGGCATCTACAGGAGTTATGCAAAAAAAATCATCACGTTATGACTTCACGATATGGCGTAGTGATGCCGTCACAGATCCCCAGAATACGTGACGTCACATAAGGATGTCACCACATGATGACGTTGTTATATTCTAGGCAGTATAATTGCTTGGTCAAAGAAGGGCCGATCCCGCAGGCAGAGAAAAGCTATACGTGAGGTGCAAGAAGGTTTCGAAGGGTGGGGCGTATTATAACAACGACTGAGACGAAGAGGTGGCTTCCGCCTTCAAGTTGTCTGATGCGAATACATGAGAGAACAGGTGAGCTTTTTTTTTTCGAATCCTTTGATGACTGCCGCAGATCTGGGGAACGATGACGTCTTCTATTGAAAATAAAAGCGTTGACAAGTTGGCAGTCATTGAGCTAGATTATAGGTATTGAGAGTTCCCGATATTTCATCAATTGACTCTCCCAGTCTGTGAATGCAAAGCACTTTCTTTTCTTCTTTGCGATGGACGATTCCTCATGAAGCCGTTCAATAGTTACTTAAAAAAGTATTGCAGGGCTGTTCGAGCACGATACAAAACTGACGGCAATCAATACATTCGAACGTCGGGAAAAGAAGCCTCACGACGTGGCTACATACAGCATCCAAGGAACACACCGAATAACATTTGAAAAACAATGCCGCCGTTATGGACAAGACAAATTATACGCTTCCGGTGGCCGACGAGTGTACACAACGGCGTATGAAAAGTTTGAGGTGCTAGCACGCTTCCTCTCGTATAATCCCGCCCCTGCATACAACTTTGCCTCCCCAACAACAAACCACTTAAAAATAAAAAAAAATTAAAAGAACGTACATATTACCTTGTGTAGTGAATGACAGTAACTCTAGATAGCTGTATACTATTCATGTAGTGTACAACAGTACTGCCAGACGTTGGCGCATCATGTGTTACTGGTTTCTATAATAATGGTTGCCAATAAACATGACATCGATTGTCCACCTCAAGACTCGGCTGCCGTGTCACTTACCGCCCGATGAGCTTGACACGGTGTCAGAAGCGGGCAGGATCCATCTCCGCTGATCTCGTGCTTTCATCCTCATGACATGGCCATAACATGGCCTCGCCGGCACCGCCGCTCCGCCATGACGACTACCGGTGCTGAGGGCTCCGCCAGAACTTCGAATTCGTCGGCCGCTCCGTTCCTACCAGCATGGCTCAGCTGTATCCACTGTCACCGTTTGATTTCGATAACCCCAACTTCTGCCTCACATGGCTGGTGCAGTTCAAGAATTTCTCGTCCGCTACCGAACTTGACGTCGCTCCGGCGGAGGTCCAGGTGCTATCCATGTTTGACTATATGGGCCCGCAAGCCAGGGTTGTCTTCGCGTCAACCACGTTATGCCAGGCGGATATGAAGGACGTCGCCGCCATGAAAAAGGCGTTCACCGACCACTTCGTTCACCCGCCGAACTAGCTGTACGAGTTAGCGCACTTCCATCGCCACACGAAGCAAGCGGGTGAAACGGTTGACACATTTTTTTTTTTTACTGCACTCCGGACAAAAGTGAAGGCCTGCAACAACCCGTCACGCGACGTCGAAGAGCGACTCGTCCGAGACCGTTTTCTCGTTGTCTTGCTCTACCGCGAGCTCTCGTGTATCCTTTGTCGGCGCCCCGCCGCGGTGGTCTAGTGGCTAAGGTACTCGGCTGCTGACCCGCAGGTCGCGGGTTCAAATCCCGGCTGTGGCGGCTGCATTTCCGATGGAGGCGGAAATGTCGAGGCCCGTGTGCTCAGATTTGGGTGCACGTTAAAGAACCCCAGGTAGTCAAAATTTCCGGAGCCCTTCTCTACGGCGTCTCTCCTAATCATATGGTGGTTTTGGGACGTTAAACCCCACAAATCAATCAATCCTTTGTCGGAACCCAAAAATGACGTTGAAAGAAGCGCTGACGTATACGTTAGACAGCACGAAAACGCAGATAACGAGCGCAGCGCTCGTGACTCGGCAGAGGCATCGTCGTCCGCCATATTTCACGCCATGGTTCACCGTTGACACCACTCGCAAGGGAAAAGCGAGCTGCAGCTGATAAGACAACGCAACAGCTGTGCCCATTCTGCGGGCGAGCGTTACAACCTCATCTGTCCGGCTTGCAGAACGTCTTGCAACCTTTGCATCAAGGGGGTGATTTCGACAACCTATGCCGCAAAAAGGAGTGAGAAAACGGGAAGCACACACACAAACATTCGGCCAGCTCCATCGAGTTGCATACATTTGCTGAAGAGCCCGAATGCTAAATTTGTCCAGATACTCGATGGGCGCTGTTGCGACCGAGGTTTGCAGGCACCGCACATCCGGGATGAAGATGCCGAGGCAGGAAGAGGTTGAACGTAGTGCACGGAGAGGGTTTATTTATATTATTCACATGGCACGAGCTTTCTGACCCGAAGCACTAAATTGAAACCTTTACATTGAAACGCTCTCCATTGAACAAGCACCGTGAACAAGCACACCAACCAGCCCACGAGGGCTGATTTTAAACAGTCTTACTTCCTCAGATCCCTATACAGCGGGGAATAGTTAATACATCGGGGAACTGCACTGTCCAATAAAAGGTCCCCCAGCGCAGACGAGGGTCATTAGGCCGGCACAGTCCCCAACATACACACATACACAAACAAAACACGTGTGTGGTCCCAGCGATGCTGCCTCCTCCTGCGAATCTTGCTTCGAGCGAGCGGGGTGAAACGAGTCTGTCGTCTCGCCACTCGGGCCGACCACTCATGCTTTGTCGAACGGCGGTCGCGGTCTAGGCGCCTCCGAGGGGCCGTGCCTGGACATCTGATACTGATTTGAGCGTCAGCGGTTCACCAGTCAGAGACGTACAGCGTGATTGTCCTACGTCCGTAATCGGCGGAAGCTATGCATTGTGGCTTTTACCGGGGCACGAAAACACCACGTGCCGCATCTCTGCGCGGACTGCAAGGGCAGCGGTGCTCGTCGAGTAATTTCAGCCACGCAGCACCCAGTACGTGGGAACAGCAGGGCGGCCCCGTCCTGCTGAGCAGAGGGCGTGATTCCTGATGAGCAGAGGGCGTGACACGCAGAGGGCGTGATTCGTCGAGTGGACACATCCACTAACTGGTGTGCTGAGCTAGTTGTCGTCCCCGAGGTCTCGGGCGGCTATTGGCTGTTCGTGGACTTGACTCGTCTCAATAAGGTGATTCTTCGAGAGCGTCACGCACTCCTTACAGTGGAAGAAATCCTCGCATTGCTGTGATGCATGGACTATAGTTTTCTCCAAGTTAGACGCCACGTTCTACCAGGTCAAGTGGTCCCCTGAGTCCCAAGTATCGACGCCCTTTATGACCCCATTTGGAAGCTATTGTTTCATCCGGCTACCATTTGGGATCACGTCGCCACCGGACTACTTCCAGCGGCAGATGTCCCGAATTCTGGAAGGTCAGGCGGGTGTGGTGAACTTGATAGACGACCTTTCGTATTTGGAAAGACACGCTCCTACACTCTAAGGCAAAAGGGTGTTAAAAGGGTGTGTGGTTCGTCCTTTTGGGGACTAATGAGGCTGCCACGATCATTAATCCCTTTAAGGACTAACGGCACCTGGTCAAACAGTTAGTCCCCACAGATGAGCTCAAGGTACTAACATTTAGTTCTCCCACTTACACCTGCAACAAATTGCGCAGAAAAGAACACGCGTAAAAGTAGTTAGCCACCTATGTTTAACTGCTTTCGCAGTCACGGCAACAACGAACGAAATGAGACATCGAAGTATTTTATTTTTCTACATACACATGAAGTTTCTCCATTCTTTTAAGTTAATTCATGGGGAAGTGTACAAGTCCAGTCTCGTTGTCAAATCTTGTTCACTCCTTGGGGAGCTCCTCCGACGGAAGCGATAGATGACAGGCATTGCAGACGCCGGCGCACGCAGCTTTCAGCCTGTTGTGTTCCCACGGCTGCACGCACAATAATATAGTAAAAATAGTTAGACACACGTGACAGAAGATGAAGATGCACGCATATGAGAAGTACGTACGTGTACGTTAATATAAAAACAAGCGTTAAAATATGACACGCAAATAACTTTACCTTTACATCTGGCACAGTCCTTCTGAAGCTGCTCTGACGATAGAGATGGATGACAGGCATCGCAGACGCCAGCGCACAGTCTTCAGCACGCTGTGTGCCCACGGCTGCACAATAAGTATGTCAAATAGTGAGTCACACGTGACAGAGGATGAATACAAATGCATATGAGAAATACGTGCAAGGTGAAATGAAAACATACGTGAGATATGACATGCTAATAATTTCGCCGTGATGTCACACATCGTCAAAGACTCATTTTGATCCCCGTAGTCCAACAGCTTAGGAGCGGCGGCTGCAGCCACAACTCCGTGAACCTCCGTGCCGCTAACGGGTCGGCGAGTCCTAAGCGAGCGACGTCGTTCAGCTCGAGCAAGCGTACGCGAGACCAAACAGGGCGTTCCACGCGGAGTGTCGGCCGCCAGCGAACTTCGAACAGGAAAGCGAGCGTACGCTTCGCCGCCACCATGAAGAGCGCCGAGCTGGTTTTGAGCTAGCGCCGATGAAATCGACGGTAATGCGGCCCTTTTTTACAAACTCGAGTGAGTACAGCGCGCAAACGCGAGTCTACCGCCGCGGCCAGTGGACGGCGCCGAGCTGCTTGCGACCGAGTGTAATGGCGGCCGATTTTCAGTGAGTTCCGACGCTAGTGAAAGCCCCGCCAGCCCGTGCTGGTGCACTTACAACGCGCGACATACTACAACCAAGCTCTTTACGAGAACCCACAACGTGTTTTCGACGACTGCCAACACAGCGACGAGGTCTCACCCCAATATCGTCAGCCCGGAGCTCATTGCGGTGGCGAAGACAGGCGAGCACTCGATAAGCGAGCTTACGGGAGGCCGACGGCAATGGCGGCCAATTTCCAGGCGGTCGCAAAGCACGGGCGAACTGCAGACGCCGAAGCTGACCTTCGCGATGCATTTCGTGCGTGCGATATACAACACGATCGAGCCCGTTGCCGGCAAGCGCGATCCGTATCGCACACGCGACAAGTAGAGTAGAATAAAGAATGATAACCTACTTGCCTTAGCATCCAGCGCTGTTTTCTGCCCTGAGTCAGACTGAAGCATATATCCTATACGCCTGTTGACTTCTCGGCTGCCATATTGGCCTCCCCAACTGTTGCTGTCGTGTGTTGGTCGTGACTATCTTGAAGCCAGAGATATACAGCGCAGCGTGGTGACGTGTCGAGACTTGCTCCAGACTTCATGGGTGCAGCGAAACGCAAAAGCAGCAGCCCACGCTCATCCAAGGGTATACAGAAGCACCACCACGTAATTCTTAGATCGTCTAACCATGCGGCCGTGGTCGAGCCAGGTCGAGCACTCCGAGCGCGCGCGACGCAAACCAGCGGCGGTGGTAGTGGTAGCGGTAGTAGTGGTAGTAGTAGGAAGAGGAAAAAGGCACCTAATGTCTGTCTGCCGCGAACCGCCACCGGCAAAATACGGGGAAAGACTGAGCCAGCAGAGGAGGAGAGGGAGGCCTGGTCACCTTGGCAACGCCTTTCGCGCTGCCTGCAATGCCTGGGCGGTTCATCCCTTGGTTTCACGCGCCACGCTGCCCTCTGTGGTTCCGCCTCAACGGTCTATCCGTTAATCGCGCGCGCCTATTGAACTCCGTTACTCCTTTTTCGGGTAATTTTGCCTTAGAGTGTAGCATGACCGCCGTCTCGTACAAGTCATCAACCGGCTAGCAGAGGCAGGAGTCACGATTAACAGCACGAAGTGTTCCTTTGGCGCTTCTAGTGTCAGGTTCTTTGGCATCGTGGTCAGCGAGGAAAACATTTCGCCTCACCCAGACAAGGTTGCAGCCATCCAAATCATGAACCCACCCGAAAATGTCTGTGGAGGTCCGTCGCCATGCTGGGCCTCGTTAACCACATTGGACGCTTCTTGCCACGCGTTTCGGAGGTTACTGCGCCGATCCATGCACTGCTTTTCAAAAAAACATTGTTTGGACTTGGGGCTCTGGACAGCAGTCCGCTTTCTCCGAACTGAAAAAGCTACTGTGCTCAGACCTCTGCTTGGCTCGGTACAACACCACATATACAACCACCGTCCACGATCTGAGCTGTCACCAGGTCCCTAGGTCCTGGGGCAGTACTTATTCAAGAGCAGCCGTCCACTTAACGTCAAACCGTCGCTTTTGCATCTTGGTCCCTCACACACACAGAAAGTCAGTACAAACTGAAAAAGAAGCTTTCACGATGTCACAAAACGAGCGCTCAAAAGGGGTGCGCCGCCAAATTCTCGTGACGAAGCGCCGGAGAAATGCCTCGAGGTCAACGATAAAAAAAGAAAACAAGCATCCAAAGACTCCCTGGGCGCGCGTCCCTCTCCCCTCGGAAGCGTAGGTTCGCCGACGAACCTCCTCACATCGGAGGCCGAGCAAGCCCTAGAAAGTTCTCGATGGAAAGGGGCGTGGTGATGCAGGGTTGCGTCTGTTGTATTTGTCGCATACTGGGAAGCAGCCCCCGCTTCGGGGGAGCGTTAATTGAAAGACTCCGCGGCGAAGAGGGGGAGGAGGGGCAACTCGGAGGGACTCGTTTTCGGGTGGTTCGCGTGACGGGCAATGCGAAAGGAGCGAAGGGCGTCCTTGACATCTGTTTTTACCTACAAGCCCAGCCGTGAAGGGAAAAGGGGGTGAGGGCCACAATGACCCTTCTCGAACACGCGGAAAGCGTTTTGTCCATCTGTCCTTGAAGACCGTCGCACGTGCGGGGTGCGGAGGAAACTCTTTGACAATACTTGTGCTTCTCTGTTTGCTTTTCCTTTTTTTCTTCCCCTCTCTACGACAGCGGTACATAGCGAACGAATAAAGCAGTCTTCGTGATGCGTTCAAACTGAAAGGACGTGTTTTTTTCTCTGTCGTCGTCTCACTAGAAAAAGTCTGCCTCCCTGCTATTCCGCTACAACATTTTTTGGTGCCAAAACCCGGGAATTAGGGACCCAAAGATGGACATCGACAGGATGAAGCGCAAAAGGGCCGTGGTGCGAACGTCAACAACAAAGCTGCTCAATGACATCGCTACCATGGAGGACGACGCGTCACTCGGTGAGCTTGAAGAAAAGATCAACCTTCTCACCCTTAAGGAAGACTCACTCAAAGAGCTAGATCGGGAAATTGAGATTGGCGTAGAAGATGATGCATTAGAAGAGGAAATTGCATGCTCCGAGAACTACAAAGAAAAGATCAACGTAGCAAGGACTAAAGTACAGCTCATGCTACGTGAGCTTAGCTGCACTAACGCCGCATCAGTGAGCGCTTCGCTAGATCGCACCTCAAGTTCCTCAGATCAAAGAGAATCTAGCCGTAACATCCCGCAAGTAACCCCCACAGTAAAGCTGCCAAAACTAGAGATAGCAAAGTTCAACGGCGAGCTTCGACAGTGGCAAGGCTTTTGGAGTCAGTTCGACACGACAATAAACGCTAACCACCACCTGTCAAACGTGGACAAGTTCAAGTACCTGAACAGTTACTTAACAGGAAAAGCAGCGGCTGCTGTTGCGGGTCTTGATTTGTCCGACGGAAACTACGAAGTTGCTCTCTCGCTGTTAAAGGAAAGGTTCGGTCGTAAAGAAGCCATAATCGAGGATCACATGTCCAGACTGCTCAATATCAAGTCAGTGCGTGACTCGCGGAACCTCAGCCAACTTCGGAGCCTCGTTGACGAAGTAGAGAGAGGTGTACGGAGCCTCACTTCTCTTGGCGTCGGTGTCAGCACGTACGGAGCTCTGCTCCTGACAGTAGTAAAGAAGGCGGTGCCTGCGGACCTTCATCTCGAATACTGTCGACGAAAGGGCGCTACTACAGGAGGCAGTGAACTGGAGGCATTTGCGCATTTTTTGAGAGTCGAGGTAGAGGCACGGGAGATTATACAGCGGGCCGAAACACCAAGGGGCATGTGTGTAGAATCGTCTGTCGAAAACCGTAACAGCACCTTTAAAGCGGCGAGAATGTCTTCAGCCGCTGCACTGCATACCATGACCAAGGAGAGAAAAGGGTGTCTGTTTTGTTCGTCAGGGTGCCACGAAAGCGGTGACTGCGATGCAGAGATGTCGGCAGCTGATAAAAGAGAGATGCTGAAGCGTGAGAATAGATGTTTCCGCTGCACAGTAAAGGGGCACACGTCAAGAGAGTGCCGTAAGGCCAAATGGCTCAGGTGTGCCAACTGTAGCGGAAAACACCTCACGGCTATGTGTGATCCTGATTTCAGAGAATACCGTGGCAGTGGTGAACAGAATGCATCCTCTCCACCAGCGACAGGACAAGCCACAGTGCTAAAGTCTTCTCTAGGCTCAGAGGAGAAATTTATGTGCATGGAGGGGCATCAGTTTCTTCTGCAAACAGCACGAGCTTGGACAGTGGGACCGCACAAAAGTACGCTTGTCAGGCTTCTCCTAGATGGTGGCAGTCAAAGGACGTTCATCCATCGCAAGTTGTCTGAAAGACTGCAGTTGAACGTGCTTGGGGAAGAGGAACTTAAAATCTATGCCTTCGGCGACAAGTCCGCTATAACCCGCACTAAGGCGCGTCTGGTCGAGCTGTGGCTGCAAAGCCAGTACGACGGGAAAAGGGCGCGAGTGGAGGCCCTCGAAGTTCCCTGCATCTGCGCAGATATAATGGCTGCGCCTTTAAAGTCAGTTCTTCTGGAACTTTCGAAATTTGGCTTGCCAGTCGCGGACGTCGCGCAGGGTGACGGAAGTGAAAACATTGATCTTCTGATCGGCGCTGATCATTATTGGGAAATTGTCACGGGATCCACTAAGCGCCTAACCTCCAAGCTGATGGCAGTAGAAACTGCATTTGGGTGGACAGTCCAGGGCCAGGTAGGCGCAAAAAGGTCACCAGGAGTCTGTCCCTCTGTTGCTGGCGTAATGCGAGTAGCAGTGAGCGAACAAACTAACAAAGAAATATCAGCGCAGTTGAGGTCATTCTGGGAGCTCGAACACATTGGTATCAAGGAACACGAACCAGCTCGCCACCAAGACGCAATCCAACAGCACTACAAAGAAACCGTCAAATTTGAGCATGGGCGGTACACAGTGTCTTTCCCCTGGAAGCCTATGGTTGATGAGCTCGACGACAACTACGAGTGCGCCGCGAAGCGTCTTAGAGCCAACACGACGCGCCTTTTGAAGGGAGATTCCTTGATCGTGGAATATGACGCCTGCATCCGAGAATACATCGAAAAGGGCTATGCAGAGCCAGCCAACAAGCATTGCAGCGCTTCGGAAGGTCCGGTGTATTACATGCCACATCAAGCAGTTGTTCGACAAGAAAGCCTGACAACAAAAGTGAGGGTGGTGTTCGACGCATCATCAAGTGCCAAAGATCGCCTCTCACTGAATGATGTTTTGGAAAGTGGTCCAAAACTTAATCCAGAGCTCATTGATTTGTTGATCAACTTCCGCACTTACAACATCGGCATCGTCGCGGATATTGAAAAGGCATTCCTTCAAATATCTCTGTCAGAGGGTGACCGGAACGCTGTGCGGTTTCTCTGGTATGCTGCCACTCCGAAGAAAGGTGAAGAACTTCCAGCGGTGGCGGCCTACCGGATGACGCGCGTTCCGTTCGGTGTTACATCCAGCCCATTCCTATTAGCCGCAACATTACGACACCATCTTGAAGGACTCCCAGAGCAGTATGCTGAGACTGCGAACATCCTGCGCAGCCATCTCTATGTTGACGACCTTGTGACAGGGGTCGACACCCTCGAACAGGGTAAAGTGCTATGCCAGGAATCAAGCGATATATTATCTCAAGCAGGAATGCGGCTCCACAAGTGGATGTCTAACGACCACGATTTAGTCAACTTCATAGAGGATGGGAACGTGGCGAAGAGGAATGCAAATGCCGAACTTCCTGCAGCCACCAAGGTATTGGGAGTAGGTTGGAATGCTCATACAGATAACTTCGAGTACAATCTGACCTCACTTCTTGAATTCCTCACCACCAGAGCCGACAGCAAGAGATTCGTATTGCAAGTCTCAGCCAGAATTTTCGACCCCTTTGGGTTTATCGCTCCTACAACACTGTACGTAAAGACAATGTTCCAAAGGTTGTGGGAGTTGGGAGCGGGTTGGGACGACCCCTTGCCAGAATTGATGCAAGCGGAGTGGAGGTGCTGGTGTGAAGAGCTTCAATGCATCAAGGCGGTGTCCATTCCGAGGATCATCGCAAGGGATTTCCGAGATGAAAAGACAGAGAAGGTGTTGCACATTTTCTGCGATGCCAGCCCAAAGGCCTACGGTGCTGTCGGATACGTTGCATGCAAGTCTGCTCAAGGAATAATCAATATAAGCCTAATTATGGCCAAATCAAGAGTTGCCCCTTTGAAGCGCCTCTCGTTACCCCGACTAGAGCTGATGGGGGCCCTCATTGGTGCTCGACTGTGCCACTACGTTGCCAAGGCCTTGAACCTCCAGAATGCTGCTGCCATCCTTTGGACCGATTCCACAGTGGCTATGCACTGGATTAAAGGAAACGCTGCCAGATGGAAGCCCTTCGTGGCAAACCGAGTATCAGAGGTTCAGGCGCTGACTGATCCCGAGGATTGGAGGCACTGCCCAGGACTAGACAACCCCGCTGACCTAATCACTCGCGGTATCCTCCCATCAGCCTTGTTAGAAAGCGAATTGTGGTGGAGAGGACCACACTGGCTTCACAAGGATAAGACGCATTGGCCAACGACCGGTGAGCAGAGCCCAGGGGCAGTAGAATGTCACCTGGAAGAGCGAAAAGTGACGGTGATGCCCGTAATATCATCGCCGTTCGAGGCAGTGCTGAAAGTAGAGGAGTTCAGCTCATGCAGCAGAGTCGTGCGCTTAACTGCGTGGGTCCGCCGCTTTGTCAACAATTGCCGCCGCGGGAAAGAAAGGAAAGGTGGTCCGCTACGAGCTGAAGAGGTGATCGATGCTGAGAGGTACTGGTTGACAACAACTCAAGGAGAAGCATTCAGTGACGACATTTCCAACTTGAAAGCCCAAAGACCACTGCACAAAGGCTCTCCTGTTCTGCCACTCAATCCGTACCTTGACGGGGAAGGTCTCATGCGAGTTGGTGGACGCTTGCAATTCACCGACAACCACGAAGAGACTAAACATCCCATCATTCTACCTAGCACTCATCCCTTCACGCTACTGCTCATAAGGAAAGAGCACGTGAGAATGCTACACTCAGGGGTGCGCGACACCTTGGCGTCATTGCGAGAGTCGTATTGGATCATCCGAGGGCGCCAGGCCGTAAAAAAGGTTATCAAGCAGTGCCTCATCTGTCGCAAACAAAGTTGCCCTCAAGCCACGGAACCAGTGGCACCACTTCCAGCTGACAGAGTAACAGAAGGAAATCCGTTCGACACTGTCGGCATCGATTTCGCAGGACCTTTGATTTGTCAAGAGTCGCGCGGTGCCCGAAAATGTTACATCGCAATTTTAACCTGCGCTGTGACACGTGCCGTCCATCTTGAGCTCGTTAGCGACATGTCGACTACAGCCTTTCTCCTGGCTTTCAAGCGCTTCGTGGCTCGCAGGGGAATCTGCTCGACTATTTATTCGGACAACGCGCTAACCTTCAAGAGAGCAGCAAAAGATCTGAATGCAATGTTCACGCTACTAAAATCAGAGGAAATGCAGTCATACTTCGCCGGAAACCAGATCAGGTGGAAGTTTATTGTTGAAAGGGCAGCTTGGTGGGGCGGATTCTGGGAACGGTTGGTGCGATCGGTGAAGGTAGCGTTGCGCAAGGTGTTAGGTCGGAGCAGTTTAAGCTTTGAAGAACTCACAACTGTCTTGTACGAAGTCGAGGCCGTAATAAACTCACGCCCATTGACTTTCACCTACGATGATGCTCAAGAGCCAGAACCACTGTCGCCGGCGCACTTCCTCGTCGGAAGAAAGCTGACAACCCTTCCTCCACACCACCTGCCAGCCGAAATTCCGGGCGGTGACGCGCATATCTCACGACGCTGGAAGTACCGGTCTGCCATGGCTGAAGGATTCTGGAGACGGTGGCGGAGAGAGTACTTATTGGAGCTTCGATCGGCGCATCTGTCCCGGCCAACGACATCGAGTGACCTAAAGATAGACGATTTAGTTCTTTTAAAGGAAGATCATCTCAAACGACACATGTGGAAGATCGCCAGAATCAAGGAAACGTTCAAGGGCAGGGACGGCAGGGTGCGGGCCTGCAGTTTGAAACTAAGCGGGGGAACGGTGGTGAAACGACCAATACAGCTGCTTTATCCGCTAGAAGTCGACCGACAATGAGCTCAAGAGTTCGCTCATCCGGGGGAGGTTGTTGTATTTGTCGCATACTGGGAAGCAGCCCCCGCTTCGGGGGAGCGTTAATTGAAAGACTCCGCGGCGAAGAGGGGGAGGAGGGGCAACTCGGAGGGACTCGTTTTCGGGTGGTTCGCGTGACGGGCAATGCGAAAGGAGCGAAGGGCGTCCTTGACATCTGTTTTTACCTACAAGCCCAGCCGTGAAGGGAAAAGGGGGTGAGGGCCACAATGACCCTTCTCGAACACGCGGAAAGCGTTTTGTCCATCTGTCCTTGAAGACCGTCGCACGTGCGGGGTGCGGAGGAAACTCTTTGACAATACTTGTGCTTCTCTGTTTGCTTTTCCTTTTTTTCTTCCCCTCTCTACGACAGCGGTACATAGCGAACGAATAAAGCAGTCTTCGTGATGCGTTCAAACTGAAAGGACGTGTTTTTTTCTCTGTCGTCGTCTCACTAGAAAAAGTCTGCCTCCCTGCTATTCCGCTACAACAGCGTCATCTGTCGCGGACGGCCCTCGTACCGTCTCGCGCTTTCTCCGGCCTTCGCTGCGTATCGCGCCGACGAAATGATGAGAACTTTCTAGAATCTCGCGCGGAAGGTATTTAATCGAACAGCAGAGATCGGAGATCAGGAGAAGAAGGACGTTAACGCCAGTGTGCGTGGGGTCATTCCGCCGCGTTTGTCGGCGAAGGTTTTGTCCTCAGTGACAAAGCAGGAGACGAAGGAAGTTAGCGCCAGAGTGCGTAGGGAGTTCCGCCGTGTCTGTCGGCGAAGGTTTTGTCCTTAGTGACAAAGCAGGAGAAGAAGAAAGTATGCGCCAGAGTGCGTAGGGTTTTCCGCCGTGTCGGTGAAACCTTTTGCCTTCCGTGAGAAAGGAGGAGAAGAAGAGGATTTCCACCTGAGGGGTGAAGACTCGTGCTACAGGCAAGAGTGTGTGTGTACCACCAGCGAGCGAAGACGCGTGGCAACGGCTGCGTGTGGGAAGCCGACGTGTTACCTGCGAAGAAGTTTGGTGCTTGGGGAGCGGCCAATTGAAGACGCGAGGTTTCCTGGAAGAGAAACTTCGGGGGCAGCGGAACGACAACAACACTGGACTTTGCGTGAGTGATTCTCGGAAGAGTATCATTCAGACTTTTGTTCCAAGAACCTTGAACGGAATAAGTTTTCTATCTCTTTAGTCTTTAAGTGTCTTGGTTGTTCGATGCATGCGACTGCATTGTAGTGCATATTGTTGTCTGTGTCCGTTGTTTCGAGTGTGGCTGATTGTACTGTGTAGTACGTTATTTCATTGGTGAAATATTGTATTCAACTATTGTCGAGTGTGCATACTTGTGTATCGTTTTGATCTGCCATAATTGAGAATATAATTCTGTTTTGTTTATCAACTCTCGGCTCTTACTTGTTCTTTGGGCCACAGCCGGCGTCCGCTGGCACGCCAAATAGGACTACTTCTAAATTGTCCACGCTTTCGTGGTGCTGTTCGGGGGGCCGATATTTCGGTCCTTGGAATCAGCTCGGCGATCGCCTCCCTAATTAACTGGACTTGTGACAATTATTCTGGCGTCCGCGACAGGATCTTTTTGGTGTACAGTGTGTCCAAAGTAGTGAGAAAGAGCCTCGAGTTGTTGATAGTGCTATCCGAACGATTTTGTGTGTTGCTCAGTGTTCTCTTTAACGAGTGCAGGTGAGTGTTCCGATATACCAATTTAGCCAGCTATTTTTTACACGCGGCAACGTTTTATTTGCGAGACACAATAGATCTCGAAAAGTTAGTCGCTCTTGGTGAGAAGATGGGTCTTTCTGGTGCCGAACTACGGAAGTGGGTCACCCAGAAGGAAAAAGAAGAAAACGAGAGGGCCAAAGAATAAAAGGCAGCTGAGCTGGAAAAAGAAAGGTTGGTGGTCGAAAGAGCCAAAGCGGAAAAAGAAGCTGAGTTGGAGAGAGTGAGGTTGACAGCTGAGAGAGCCAAAGAAGAAAAAGCAGCTGAGTTGTAGAGAGAGAGGTTGGCAGCTGAGAGAGCGAAAGAAGAAAGAGAGCAGCAATTGAAGTTGGAGCGGGAGAGAGAAAAGTTGGCAGCTGAAAGGGCGAGAGAAGAAAGAAAAGCAAAGGAGCGACAGCTGAAAGAAGAAAGAGAAGCAAAGGAGCGACAGCTGAAAGAAGAAAGAGAGGCAAAGGAGCGACAGCTTAAAGAAGAAAGAGAAGCGGAGATGGCTGAAAGGGAACGGCAGTGGCAGCACCAGATGGAACTCGAGCGGCTCCGTTTGCAACAGCGAAGTGAAACTCCGGTCCAAGCTAAAGTTGAAAGCAGCGAACGGGAGGACCACGGCTTCCGCTTGAACCCAGGCAAGTTGCTCGTAGCGTTTGATGAAAGGAAGGGCGACCTTGACGCGTACCTTCACAGATTTGAGACGATTGCGAGGAGCCAGAATTGGCTGGAACATCAATGGGCAACTGCTTTGAGTACTTGCTTGAGTTGTGAAGCGCTCAGTGTGTACGGTAGGCTGACGCCGACCGATGCAGCCAACTATGCAAAGGTGAAAGCTGCTTTGCTGAAGCGATTTAGATTTACTGTGGAAGGATTCCGGGACAGATTTCGGACAGAAAAGCCAGCTGATGGTGAGACGGCTACGCAGTATGCCACCCGACTTTGCCATTATTTCGACAGATTTATTGAACTTTCAGGGACAGCGCAGGAGTACCATGAGCTTACAGAGCTCCTAACTAGAGAACAATTTCTTACTAGTTGCCACCCAAGCCTGTCGCTGTACTTGAAAGAGAGAAAGGCTGAGTCACTTGAAGGCATGCTTGAATTGGCCGACCAATTCTCGGAAGCGCAAGGTGGCACAAATTTGGCCAGAGTCAAGAAGGAGTGTCCCGAAGATTCGAAGAAATCGGCACCCGAACAAAAGAATCGGGCACCCGAGAGTGTTCCGCGATGTTTTCTGTGTAACCGAGTGGGTCATCGCGCTAGCAACTGTCGAACTAACTTTACGAGTCCTACGGTTGTAAAATGTTTCAAGTGTGGTCAGACTGGGCACAAATCAGACGCTTGTCGTAACGGAGTTAGTCAAACTCACCAGGTATCCTGTGTGCTAGCAGCACCGAAATTCGATGGTGATGCCGTCACCAACGGATTCGTAGAGTTGAAAATGGGGAGAAACTTCCTATTGTGGGTGCTGTAATGACAAAACAGCCAACCGGTGTTACGAAGGGAATGCCAACGCTGCCTGGAAAAGTTACGGGCAAGAAGCTTACGGTGTTAAGAGATACCGGTAGCTCAACGGTTATCGTGCGGAGAAATTTGGTACGAGAAAGTGAGTTAACAGGCAAAACAAAACCAGTTTGCCTAATTGATAGTACGGTTCGGATGCTTCCCGAAGCATAGATTGAGGTTGAAACTCCGTACTTCAGCGGGAAGGTTACTGTGCTATGCATGACGACCCCCCTGTACGACCTCGTCATTGGAAACATCGACGGGGCGCGAGGGCCGAATGATCCAGAATGTTTGGGAGAAGACCCGAAGATGGAACCCCCGCCGACACAGGGACCGCGAGATACAGCGGAGAAGAATCCCGTGAAGGATTTCACTAGAGCCCAAGGTGAAGCCTGGGCGCAAGAGACAGCGAATGAGAACATGATGGTATTGAATGAGTTTACGTGCTGGGCAGATGGACTTACGTCGGCACGACCTCAACCGACCGACAGTGTAAAGATGACGGAGTCAGCCAGCCAGGCCCAATGTCGTGACATGAACAAGCGGGTGACAGGATCGGTTGAACGTTATCACCCATTAACGGTGTCGAAAGGGACAACGATGGCTGAGACGCCGCCTCAGATACCGTCGTTGCAAAGAGCGCATCGGAACAGAAACAAGAACAATAAGAAGAGATCGAGAGAGCATCGCAAGAAAGGGCGCAAGCGCAGCTCGAAGTACTCAGGATAGGTGCTGAGGTCAAATCGGAATGTGTTGGGCTGTGTTGTTATTGTGTTATCCTGTGTCACAAGTGTATGTCGAGTGAGTCAAAATTTTTGTTACGGGGATGTGATGTATAGTATTGTACCATTGTTGTAAAGACAGACCTTTGTACCTTTGTATTGCTTGGAATATGTGATGGAGTGTTGTACTCATGTACCTGTGGTTACATTTCATGTGTTGTGGGATTGAATTGCAATGTACAATTGTATTGAGTGATATATTGTGAATGTGACGTGTCATGAGCAACGGACTATGTTACAGTCTTTTAGAGTGTGGGGACTGTTCGCGCTCGTTTGTGTGGTTTTGAATATTATGAGATAATATTCTTAAAGTGGGGGCCAGTGTCAAAAACGGAGCGCTCAAAAAGGGCGCGCCGCCAAATTCTCGCGACGAAGCGCCCTAGAGATGCCTCAAGGTCAACGAAAAAAAAGAAAAACATCCAAAGACTGCCAGGGCGCGCGTCCCTCTCCCCTCGAAAGCGTGGGTTCGCCGATGAACCTCCTCTCATCGGTGGCTGAGCAAGCCCTGGAACGTTCTCGATGGAAAGGGGCGTGGTGATGCAGGGTTGCGTCATCCATCGCGGACGGCCCTCGTACCGTCTCACGCTTTCCCCAGCCTTCGCTGCGTATCACGCCGACGAAATGATGAGAATTTTCTGGAATCTCGCGCGGAAGGTATTTAACCGAGCAGCAGAGATCGGAGATCAGGAGAAGAAGGAAGTTAGCGCCAGTGTGCATGGGGTCATTCCGCCGCGTCTGTCGGTGAATGTTTTGTCCTTAGTGACAAAGCAGGAGAAGAAGAAAGTATGCGCCAGAGTGCGTAGGGTGTTCCGCCGGGTAGTCAGCGAAGGTTTTGTCCACAGTGACAAAGCAGGAGAAGAATGAATATTGCGCCAGAGTCCGTAGGGTGTTCCGCCTTGTGGGCGAAGCCTTTTGTCTTCCGTGACAAAGGAGGAGAAGAAGAGCATTTCCACCTCAGGGGTGAAGACTCGTGCTACAGGCAGGAGTGTGTGTCTACCACCAGCGAGCGAGGACGCGTGGCAACAGCAGCGTGTGGGAAGCCGACGTGTTACCGGCGAAGAAGTTTGGAGCCTGGAGAGCGGCCAATTGAAGACGCGAGGTTTCCTGGAAGAGAAACTTCGGGGGCAGCGGAACGACAACAACGCTGGACTTTGAGTTAGTGATTCTCGGAAGAGTATCATTCAGACTTTTGTTCCAATAACTTTGGACTGAATAACTTTTCTAACTCTTTAGTCTTTAAGTGTCTTGGTTGTTCGATGCGTGCGACTGCATTGTAGTGTGTATTGTTGTCTGTGTCCGTTGTTTCGAGTGTGGCTGATTGTACTGTGTAGACATTGTTTGATTGGTGACATATTTTATTCTACTATTGTCGAGTGTACATACTTGTGTATCGTTTTGATCTGCCATAACTGAGAATATAATTCTGTTTTTTTTATCAACTCACGGCTCTGACTTGTTCTTTGGGCCACAGCCGGCGTCCGCTGGCGCACCAAATAGGACCACTTCTAAATTGTCCACGCTTTCGTGGTGTGGTTCGGGGGGCCGATACATCGGCCCTTGGAATTAGCCCGGTGATCACCTCCCTAATTAACGGGACTTGTGACACGCGAGAAGCCTTCCCAATAAAGTTGATGACTTCCTTTACATCATAAACGCTCTCGAAAAAACACCCGATATCATTTGCGTGCCGGAACTGGGTAAATATTGCCCCATTCCAGGCTATGCTGGCGTTTCATCTGGTCGATGTGTTACGTATACAAAGAAGAACCTTCCGGCGGTTCACGACTTCCTTTCTTCAGTTTCATTCTCGTGCATTCAGACTCGTACAGAATTAGAGGGCAAGACATACGAAATAATAAACTGCTGCAGCCCTCCCAAATCAAGTAATGTGGAGCTACCGCTCTGTAAAATAGAGCCTGAAAATCTAACCTTAATTCTGGAAGACTTTAACGCACCATGCGTCTTCTGGGGATACTCAAGATTCTCCCAAAAGGAAGCAACTCAAAAAAAGCTCCGGAAGACGCCGGCATTACTCTCCTCAACACGCCAGGCCAATACACAAGGATTGGTGGCGCGAATAGAATAATACATCACCAGACCTCACGTGGGTCAGGCACCTACCAAAAGGTACGCTCTGGGACTTATGGCCCGACAATATTGGCAGCGACCACATACCAATTGTGATTGCCTGGGGCGAAATTTTTACTATGTCAAAGGAGTGTTCCTTCATTGACTGGGACAAGTAACGGTCTTATATGGATGAATGCCCAAAAACAGTCTCTCTCGACGAATTTACAAAACATATACGAGAAGCGACAAGGAAGGCAAGAAAAACCTACAAAAAGATTCCTCAAACGTTTGCGCCCGATAGGCACCTCTTAAACTTGTGGGAAGCACGCATAGCTGCTTTACATGCATACAGGACTGAAAAATCAGCTCGCCATCGCCTGAAGCTTAAGCTTCTTACGAGACAAGCATCAAAATACGCATGCAAGCTACGTAGGCAACAGTGGCAGGATTGCTGCAACCAGCTACACGGTAGGATTAATATTCAGAGGCTATGAAAGATTGTCAAATTATTGGAAGGCCGGGGCAAAACTCGAACAGCCGCTGAAAAGCTCTGTTTGGCTTCCCATTCATCAGCACCAGCCACCGCTGATACGTGCGCCAAAACATTTTTTCCACAACCGGCAAGGCATCCGGAGTATCCAAAGTGGCCAGAGGAAAAACAAAGCAACGACATAATGGATGCTCCCTTCACAATTCAAGAACTTATAATAGCACTGAAGGAGTCAAATTGTAAAACAACTTCAGGCCCTGATATGATTACCTACAAACAATTACAGCAACTGACAGAGAACCAACAAACCCCTCTTCTTTCCATCATCAAGGATGGGAAAATGGCAAACTCCCTAAAGAGTGGAAACGATCAAATGTTATACCACTGCCTAAATCAAACAAACCTCCGACAACTGCAAGTTACCTTCGACCAATTTCATTAACTTCAGTAATCGGAAAGGTGATGGAGCGAATGGTAAACAAGCGCCTCACATGGATGCTAGAAAATGGGGAGCACTATCACTGGACCCAAACTGGCTTTAGACCCCACCTGGCTACTCAAGACACACTCCGGCGCCTATACGAGGACGTACTAAAGAACCCCTCACCTTATTGGCCGAGCACTATTGTAGGTATTGACGTGAAGAAGGCTTTCGATTCGGTGCTTCATGAGAACTGCCTATTGGTAGAAGGCTATATTATTACGTCCGGAGTTTTCTCCAGGACAGGACCTTTTCTATAAAAATAGGCTCTTTCACCAGTCAATCATACTACAACAAAATCGGAGTTCTACAAGGAGCCGTTGTCTCTCCAGCACTGTTTAACATAACAATGCGCCCACTTGCCTTTCTTCTAAGTGAAGTCCAGCCCATCTCGGCGGGAATCTATGCCGACGACGTTACAATTTGGTGTAATGCACGAGTCATCTACGCAACAGCAGCAAATCCAGAAGGCAGTTGATGTTGTCACCACTTTCCTTGACAGGCAAGGCCTCCAGATTTCACCGGAAAAGAGAGAATTTATAGTTGTTCTGAAACCTACAAACCCCAGCAACCAGCAATTTATTCGAGAGAAAATTCAACTTGCTGTACGCAACACAAGCATACAGCGCAAAGAGCACATTAAGGTACTGGGCATTATATATCAACAAAACGCCAAGCCTACTCAATGGGTAGGAAAAGCGCTGTGCACTACGAAACAGACAATAAGAGTGCTGCGAAAGTTGACAAATTGCGCCTGGGGCCTATCCGAATGTCAAATTAAAACGCTCGCACGAACGCTCGTCCACTCAAGGCTATAGCTCCTATATGGACTACCCTTCCTGCCAATGACGCTGACCCAGCTTGAAAAACTTGAATGCATCAACAAAACATGCATTCGCATCGCCACAGGGCTACCGAAATACACCAAAGTCGAAGACCTGTACGGAAAAGGTCTACTTCTTCTATTACGTGACTATGTAGAGCCCGCAATGCAAGCTCAAAATGAGCGCCTCAAGCTAACCCGTCCTGGAAAAGCCGTCAGGAACGAGCTAGGTCTAAGCAACCAAGACCTGCCTCAAATTATACCCACCATTCCGCCATGAGAAGATATTACCGTGACAGACAATCGGCCGCTTCCAAAACATATGAGCCAAGCCTCGGACAATCAGCGAAGGGCATACTACGTTCTGCAGCAGAATGAAAACCTTGAGAGTATACCTAACGAAGAAGATATAATCTACACAGACGTCTCATGCACTCTAGAAGGCTCCAACACAGGGCCTCTTTGAACCTGAGAACAGGGGAAGCATCCTCATTCTTTATAACTCAACCCTGCTTACTGCGCGAAGCAGCTGAAGGGTACGCTATTTCGGAAGCCCTAGCCCATTACAATCAAACAGGATCATCGCCAAAAGTTATTCACATCTTCACGGATTGACAGCTAGTGCTTCAAACACTCCAAACTAGAAGAAAGCTACCAGCGTACGCCAGGCACATCCTGCACTATGCCGCCCAACTTAAAGAACGATCAGTCCGGGTACGAGTTCATTGGATTCCTGAACACACAAATATACCTGGACACGAGCTAAATCATCAACGAGGCTTGCAGCATCATAGCAAGGAACGACTCGGGGATGCGAGCTCGAAGCAGGCTGCAACGATGACGCAAGATGGGACCCATGAAGGCAGCTACCGAGCTAAAGTTCAACGCCGGCGGCAATTAAGGTCCAACTTAGAAGAAGCTACAAAGCACGATGCCCCACCCCCAAGATCCACCCGCCTCTACGAGGTCACACTCAGAAGATCGCAAACACGAAGTTTCACGACAATCTCCGTCCTTCACAAGATACACCCGACAAAGTACTCCGACCCCAATTGTGACTACTGCCACGAGCCAGCAACGACGGAGCATATCCTCTGGGAATGCCCCGTTCACGAATCAAGCCGAGCTGCTTTTATGAAAAAAGCCCAACGTACCCTGCCTCGGCTACAGCAAGACATGAAAAGGACTACCAACTGGATACTTGAAGACCCACTCATCAGAGCCAGGCTGAACCTGTGGTGTGCTGCCTTGCACACGATCGCCATTCCCTGCCCTGCAGCAACAAGCTGACCAGTTTGAGGTCACCTGAGTTTTTGTTTCATGGTGCTAAAGCTAACAAGCGAGAGCACATTGTAAATAGTCCAATAATTTTTCAATCAATCAATGAAACGCACACTTTCTTACGGCTCGCGCTTCGAGTCTACTTCCCACTTTTAACCAACTCGAGTTCATGGTATATACTAGTTCACTGTATTCATGGCACTGCGGCCCAACGCTCGCTAAAACTTTGTAAAACCAAGGAGGTTACGCCCAGCGATTATAGCGTAGCATGCCTTTCTTGTCAGATAGTGTTCAATGTACATGCAAATGGCTGCTAATGGGAAATGAGAGACAGGTGAATTCGGCTTTTACTTTTTTACGGCTTGCGCTTCGTATCTACTTCCCACCTTTAACCACCTCGAGTTCATGGTATATACTAGTTCATTGTATTCATGGCACTGCGGCTCAACGCTCGCTAAACCTTTCTAAAACTAAGGAGGTACCGGAAAGAGAACGGAAACTGTATCTTTGAGCCATTGTATAAACACGCAAATACGTAGCTGTGGCGTACTGAACTGCAATACCGCGAGGCGAGACGGCGCTGGTAGTACTATCATCCTCAATAAACAGACGCATTTTTTTTTTTGTGTTGCAGGTGGGGGAGCCAGTGGCTGGTCCGCGCTGCTCGCTTCCTCTGTTTGTTTGTTTTTTCGTTGCTAAATCGCGTTTTGCGTCTGTAATTATCGCCAGGTGACCGAGTTGGCTTCGACTGGCAAAAACAACGTCACTCAAGTAAGGTTTGCATCGTTTATTGCGAGTGTCCAAGCCGGTACAATCAATATATGCGGTAGGGTCCGAACAAAACAAGTCACTCATACATATCGAAAGCTTTCAACCCTCTTGAAAGCTAACAAGCATATGCATATAACTGAACATCGCTATCGCTGAATGAATGTCGCTCTCATTGCGTTGTGGCGCTCGAGTTTAATAGCGTCGCTTCAGGACAAGGGTCCGATTCCGCCGTCAGATGCGGCACTTTCCCCGTAGTGTTGATCTTGAAGCGAAGTGAATGCATGATGTGAATTAGTGAAGGAAACTTGTACATTGCCGATAGATAGCTCGCGCAGTGAGAGCAATGTAGTTTAGCTAAATTTGTTAAATAAGCAATTGCGGATGCGTGCATTTCTGGATCTTTCTCGCCCTGCAGTGCTACGTTGAGCACTTCACAATTGTGCAATGTCGCGTCGTGTCGAGAGAGTAGCCACTAGTTTTAATTCTCAGCCGTGAGCCCATATCATAGGTATTTTGTATTTAGGGTGTGGGCCTAAAAATATTTCAGGCTTGCTACATTTATTGTTAGAGTTAAGTTACACAGTTACCACAGCTGAAATTTCTCGTCGCAGGTAATGACCAGTCTGCTGAGTATGAAGCGAACATGTATGCTAAAGGGACACTTATGAGGTGTGCGCTTACATATCGAAAAGGCCCAATTCTAGGAAAATAAGCTTCAGGCATGCATTGTACAATTTTGTTGTCTGTACATCTTTGTTGGTGTTTTTACATCACACTATCTGCTTAGCTCTGAGCACAATCCCTTTTTTGCATAGACATATGTTTAGAACTAGAGCACTCTCTTGCAAGAAAGCACTGTTGAAATCAATTGGTGGTACATGATGTGAATCTGTCCGAATACTGGATCAATAAAGGTCACATTTATTATTTCTTCCTGCTATTGTTTTCTTCCTGCTATTTTTAGAGGTTAGGACTTGAAATACGTACTATCTTGCAGTGTGGCTGTGAATAAGTGAAGATCATGTATGTTTCAACTACCTGTGCGATTTCCTAGATCTTTTTCATGACCGTAGTGCACAGATTTTGACTTCGTAGTGGTAGACACTATAGTTATGACAACTTGATTTAAACAGAAGCAGATGTGCTCAAAGAAATCTGGGGCGTTTCTCTGCAAAACAAAAACAGTACCACATGCAATGAACACAATCTTACTCTTCAGGACAGCATTTACGTCTTTGAAGAAGCTGTGCTGCAAGTGCTCATCACCTTTATGATTTATTATTTTTGGAGCCCCTTGAACATATGTGCAAAGCTAAAGCAATTGAGTGTAGCCTTATGAGCTTTGGCACATCTTCTTGTAAACTTGTATGAGCTAAACACAGTTAATTAAGACAAAACAGTTCTGGCTGTTGTTCGTAACTGTCACAAGGCACAACTAAATGTCGGAACGCCTGTTAATGGCCATCACTGTGTGGGTGTTCAATATGTAGTTAAATTAAAAATTTCCGACGATTCACATGCCAACTACGAAGTGTTCGTCAGTCGTACAGTAGTGGGCAAATTTAGATTGATTCTGGCTTCCAGGGGTTCAAACAAGTCACATTGTAGCCTCACAGGAGACAATACTGCTTGTCGAAACATTTGCTTTGACAGTTTATGTTAACAGACTTTTCATATTTTCAAGCTTCCATCTTTTAAGGGTCAGTTTAGTTCACCTGCACCAATCCAAACTGGTTCACAACTGTGCACGAGAAGTTAAGAACTTGTGCGGCAGGAGTTCAGCAGTGCGGCATCACAAGTGAAGGACAAGGTACCGACAAGGTTGAATCCTTATTTTTGTTCGCTTAATTTATTGAGGTGCAAACATCTTGGCAAAAACACGCCACATTTGTAGAGGTGGGTTCAGCACCTACGTCTAATGCTACGTTGTTTGTTAAGCTGTGCGAGCGGCTGCACCAAACCAGCGCCGTCAGAGCAGAAGGTACAGGAAAGTCATGAAATAGTTTTGTTGCTGTACCTCTCTGGCGCTTTTTGAAATGAATGGCAAGAATGAGAAGATGCTATTACTGCGCCACTGAAACGAATGGCAAGGTGCAGCACTTTGTAAAATGGATCATGTGGTGCAGGCGAATTGAACGAATCCTTAAGCACACAAGCGTCTTAGCGTTTCACCGCCATCTAAATATGGCCACAGTGGCTGGGATCAAACAGTGTGTTGTTGAGCTCAGCAGTACCACACAATCTAACTAATAGTGTTACAGTTTCAACATTATTGAAGTGTAGATTCCATGGCACGGCAGGCAGCCAATGCTTGTAGCCAATCTAAAGCACGTCTCCACGATATGCGCGGTAAAACATTCACAAATACAGCACTACATGTGCGAGGTTCAAGATGACCTGTTGCAGTGGATATTCAGATGTTTCAACGTGCTTGTATAGTGGACATTCGGGTGTAGTCATCCTGTCATCGCATGGCAGTCTGGAAGAACAAGTAACATCACCAGATATCAATGCATGAAATCAATGTATAATCAATGCATGAAATTTTCCAAAGTAAACAAATAAACTCAGTTAATTAATAAACAGCAGTATTTTACACATATATGTAGTGGTACCTCATAACACGTGCATCACTCAGGGCTGCTTCTTCACAAGGCATGTCATGTAGCAGGTTCCTTGTCCATTGTACATAGCTGCTTCCATGTCAGGTGGGCCAAGAGGCTGTGGCAGAAAAAGAAGTATTTCTCATTTACGTGACACTTTCTTTGTCACACTATAGCAAAACCAGACCCATAATATGTGATGTTTCTCAATCGCGACTGCAGTAAAGTATTAACTAGTAGGTTTTTTGCACTAATATATGGGCTAGTTAGGAAGACACATGCGAGGCGACAGTGAGTTATTTCCCTTCTTCTATCGCAACGGCCTAATTGGTGTTACCTGGCGATAGAATTTCAGAACCAACTATTCAGTCAGCGACTCGTTCGCACATGAAGCCATGCCGCAAGTAACGCACGTTTTTCCGGTTACATATTGAGACATTCAAGAATTTTAAAATTTAATACTGCAATGCGCTGCCACCATGTGACGCCTACGCAGTCATTGGCAAAAAAAAAACTACATATGTTGAAATGAACCAACTAGCCCTGCAAGCAACCGTCCTTGAAAAACTGAAATGGTTTTTACTCACCAGCCCGGGCTTGCAACGGGTGTTCATCCGATGAAAGCTTCAACGGTCGCTTCGTGCCCCGGAAGTCCCTCGAATTCCCTTCACGAAAACATTTGAACGAGTCCAAATAAATAGAACGAGAAAGAATGTGTCGGTCGGCAGAGGCTCGAAATATTTACAGCGAAATGAAACAGTCCGAGACACATCCGAACGTACCGCGAGCCGTTACCTGCCGTCGCAACCGTTGGCCGCCGCCACGGAGGAAGAAAAGGCGGCCGCCGCAAATTTTCAAATGAGGATAGTAATGTCAATAGGCTGCTACTGACCTCGAGTCAGCTGGAGCAAAAACTATTACAAAAAATTGATGACGCAGCAGATGTTTAGGAAAAACTACTTACTAGAAGAATAAGTTGTTCTTATGTGTAGCGGTACGCAAAGATGTAGTATTTGATCATTTTAAAATTAAAACTTTGGCCCCGACGACGGCGCCCCTACAAGAAAGTGCAATAGCGCGATTGGTGAGAGAGGTTAGTAAATCCACTCTGGGTGTTTGAAGCAAAAACGCGCCGCGGTTGATTTTTTCGTCCCCTACAGGTGATCACTTGAACTTGAGAGTTTCCGAACGAATGCTGGCCTTTCCAGAGCATCATCGAAAAGTACGAACCCGCCATATGCTGCCGAATAAAGTGCACCTGTGGAGTGCCCTTCTAGAATGTTTCCGAATAATAACAAAATAGCGACTTCCTCAAGCAAGAAATGATGATGTTGCACTGAGATGTAGTTTCAAGTTCGTGGCGCGAGGTGCACACACAGTCGTGACTCGTAGTCAAACCTCAACTCGCTGTTTTATGTATTTATTTCCGCAAAAAAAAAAGTGCTGAAAGGGCCACTCACCAGGTTTGACAATTTTGAGCTGACGAGCGCAATGCGTAGACGAGGCGTTCGTGATCACGTCTGCCAAAATTTGCAACGCTACGCACCGCGAAAATGGGTCAAATATCAATATGAAAGCTGCTCCCCCTCCCCTCTACCGGTGCACGCGTAGAGAATGAGGGCATGACGTAGGTGTAGGAATGGCCCTACGTACACGGCAATGCAGTGACGTTGGTCCTCTACGTAGACGACTCTGCTCTGACGTTGTCAACAATATACCACGTGACATGGCAAAAATTATTTAGCACATCCTGCGTAGTTTATGTATTTGTTGCTTTAAGAGATTAATAAAACATGAAATAAAAATGAAACAATAAAAAATTGTGCGCGCTTTTCTTTTATTTTTTCTTCCCGTGAAATCCTACGAGATGCGAGGCTAAGGTGCCAGCGTTTCGCATGCGTTCGTGTCCCCGTCGTCAGCGCATTGAGCAGACGACCGCCGTGGAACGCTCCTACGTGTTCGCGCACTCATTGCGCTCACTTACTTTACCGCGTCTAAGCCAGAGTTTCCAAACAATCCCGCAGAAACATGCAGAAGACTACAAAATAACGCTGGTCAACAAAGCAACGCCGCTCGCGTGCACGGGGGCTGGGCTTGTTCGCACACGTCATGCGAACGTCACCTCTTGGTCGTATGCCGGAGGGTGTGGGAAAGAGATTTGGCTTGCGAAGCTTACGCGGAGGAGCAGCAAGGGTTTCGAGATCGCCTCCTCTCACCCTCATTTCACGCCGCTTCGAAAAACCTGTTTTCTCCGCTCGTATTGAACCGATTCGAAAAATTTTTGTAACAAAACGTTTCTCATCGGACACCCAACAACTTCCACTGTCTAACTAAAATTCGGTATGGGGCCTGGTGAGTGGCCCTTTAACGATTTAGAGTACTCGGTACTCTGCTATGGGAGAGCTGAAAGCCGTCCCTTGTCTGTGTGTTTAGAAAAAGTGGGTAACAATTTAGAGTACTAGATACTCTACTATGGGAGAGCTTTAAGCCGTCCCGTGGCTACGCTGAGTGGGACAACAATCTCGAAGTATGTTACAGATGCGGAAATCAAACAACAGTCTGGGCAAGACCTCACTTATTCAAACAGAGCCACATCAATTTATCCGGTGAATTTTGCAATTTTCTGGCTTGTTATGTTTGAAGGTATGATTGATCGTTGTCGCAGAACTGTTCTTATGATCTTGACAATGTTTAGCAAAGGCCTTTTAGTTTCATTTTTCTCCGGCAAGTGTAAAAAGGTGCTTTTCAATTGATTATTTGGACAAAATCACTGCAGTCAATTAGGAAGAAGATCACGTTCAGTCGTTGCGAATAGGTGTGTTTCTCGATCAGCCAAGGAGGAACTAGCACTCTCTCCTCGCGCATCGAACGGGGGCGCGCTTGCTGGATTCCGTGCCGACCGGATGTGCCCTCGTGTACTCCGGCGTCAGAGTAGCTCTGGACGACTGGGCTCGCCCTACGTCATCTTTGGCGCCGACCTCCGACGACAGTGTAGCTCTGACCGACTGGACTTGCTCTACGCTATCTCCTGACGTCGACAAGGGCTCTCGCAAGTGGTGCCCCTTCCTCGGACTCCTGTGACCATGTTTCCATCTTTCCTATCTCTTCTCTCCCCTCGATTTGTCGTTGCTCTTTCTGGCTTTCCTCATCTCTCTCTCTCTCTCTACACCTTTATTCCTATCCTTTTAATCCCTCCTCTACCCCATCCCTTGTGAGCTACTGCTGAGGTGTCGCACCCTGATGCAGACAGTTGCGGGGCTCACTTTTCTTCTCTTTTCCTTCTTCTAAACATAGCCCCCCCCCCCCCCCCCCGCGCATCGAACCAAACAACGCCATATCCTCACGAAACCAGAACTGGTGTACCATGCAGGATCGGCCGAGTTTCGCGAAACTCGGGATCTACCCGAGCTCTGGCGACATCCTCTTATGAACGAGCCAACAGCACGAAAAATGGCAGCATATCCACAAGATGAATGATGGAGCGTGGGGCGAAGCATCCGTCCGTCCATTCGTTCTTGCTTCCGTTCGTCCATGCGTCCGTCTGTGTGACCGTCCATGCATCCATTCGCCCGGCCGTGCGTGCGTCTGTTCGTACATCCACACGTCTATCCATGCGTCCGTCCCTGCGTTCGCACATGCATCCACCCCTGCGTCCTTCCATGCGTCCATCCGTCCGTGCAGTCGTCTGTGCGACCGTCCATGCAACTGTCTGTGTGTCCATTCGTCCATCTAGTCACCACTCCAAGTACCACCATCTCGCATCTTTTCATCATATATGCGTCAGTCTGTGTGACCATTCATGCGTCCATCTGCCCGTCCGTGTGTGCGTCTGTTCGTGCGTCCGCAGTCCATCCGTGCGTCCGTCCCTGCGTTCGTCCATGCATCCGCCCCTGCGTCCGTCCATGCGTCCATCCGCCCGTGCAGCCTACCATGCGTCCGTCCATGCATCTGTGTGTGTCCGTTCGTCCATCTAGTCACCCCTCCAAGTACCATCATCTCGCATCTTTTCATATATGCGTCCGTCTGTGTGACCGTTCGTGCGTCCATCCGCCCGTCCGTGTGTGCGTCTGTTCGTGCGTCCGTCCCTGCGTTCGTCCATGCATCCGCGCCTGCGTCCGTCCTTGCGTCCATCCTTGCGTCCATGCATCTGTCTGTGTGTCCGTTCGTACATCTAGTCAACACTCCAAGTACCACTATTCCGCATCTTTTCATCATATATTCCGCATTATAAGCACCACCATCCAGCGGAGATTTCAAGGACTAAACAAGAGGTGGCACACGCACACTTTCTTACGGCTGGCGCTTCTTGTCTACTTCCCACCCCTAACCACCTCGAGTTCGTGGTATATACTAGTTAATTTTATTCACGGCACTGCGGCTCAACGCTCGCTAAGCCTTTCTAAAACTAAGAAGGTTACACCCAGCGAGTATAAGGTAGCAACCCTTTCTTCTCAGATAGGGCTCAATGTACATGCCAATGGATGCTAATGGGGATCACAGCGTGCGCGTTAATTAAAAGCCGAATGCTCCTGTTTTTCACTCCCCATTAGCAGCCATTGGCATGTACATTGAGCACCATTTTTTACTTTTTAACAATGCAGAGAAGAAATCTCTCACCGGCACCACCTTGGAAGTTGAAATGTTATACTTGTTACACACTACAATGGCTACGAGGGACGAACAGGTGCCGTTATATAAAAAGCTTCGCCCATAAAAGGAACTTGTGGTGATGCAGCATTGCAAGGTTAAAATTCAGAGTCCATGCGAAACATGTCCGTGAGCTCTGGCGATCACAGCGCCCCCCCCCCCCCTCGTAAGCATAGCTCCTACGGACACTGGTTGCGTCCGTCATGGACACTGCGCGTGCACCTCAGAGACTCTGGATGTGTTTGAACCGCGGAGATGTGCACTCTTTCTCGAGCGTCTCGGCGCCTATATCTCCTCCGCCTGCTCGCAACGCACTTCTCTCTCGCTTCACTCTCTCCACCACCCGCAAAGCTGGACCACACGTTGAGTGGAAACACTCTTTCGGCTCGTTTATCTGCGATGAAACTCACACGAAATACGACCCGCCTCCCGTGTCTTTGCGTTTCAAAGAAACGTTTACTCGAGTAAACGCTACACCGAGTTTCGCTTCAAACCAGTCTTCCAGCCCCCACGTCGACGCCCGTTTGAACTAGGTTAACGCCGTGCGCACGCCGCCGATGCTTCGCACCCCATCAGGGCATAGGTTGGCGAAAATTGCAGAGGTATGGTGGTGGTAAAAAACATTTATTTCAGAAGAAGTTTACTAGAGAGTGCCGACGTGGCCCATCGGCGTGCTAGAGTGGCAAGACCCTATTCCGGGACGCCAGTGGAGCTGGAAGCTGCCCGTGCGCGCTCCACCAAGGAGCGTTGTGCAGCCAAGGTAGAGCAGCCGAGCAGGTGCTCCTCCCAAGCCTCTCTAGTTGGGATAGGAAAAGGGGATGAGAAAGGGACGGGATTAACTGGGCACGATGCTACGACGTGATATGTGTCGGCGAGTACATGACAGGTCGAGCAGGTGCCATTGATTTCCGGCAAAAAGTGCCTGGCGACCGCCGGACTTATAAAGGTGTTCGTCTGCAGGCGGCGTAGCAGTCGTTCGTCCGCTTTCTCCAAACCGTGTGCGGGGTCCGGGTAGAGGCGGCGCGAAGCCCGGTAATAAGCCAAAATTTCGCGAAAGCGCGTCAGGTTGGTATTGCCAGATTCCGTCTCGGGACATGGAGGGGCAACGGCCCGGATAGGAGAAGCGCGGGCAGCGGCATTTGCCGCCTCGTTGCCGGGCAGGCCCGAGTGGCCTGGGGTCCACACTATACGAATGGGATGAGGGTTAAAGCGCCAAGAGGCTAATTGCAGAGCTCACTCAGATTCACTCATGAAAAATATCACAGCATATCCATGGAGTGAATGATGATGAGTGGGGCGAAGCGTCCATCAGCCCGTCCATGCTTCCATCCATACGCGTTCGTTCTTGCTTCCGTCCGTCCACGTGACCATCCGTGCGTCAATCCATGCGTCAATTCGTCTGTCCATGCGTGTGTTCATGAGTCCGTCCATCCATACATGCGCGTGTCCATCCATCCGTCCGTCTGTCTGCTAGTGTGCCAGTCCGTCCGTCCGTGCGTCCATATAGTGAACACTCCAAGTACCACCATCTCCCATCTCGCAACCCCTATGGCACATTCCCGCTCCAGAGCGGGTATGTACCACCGTTGTTAACATACATACATACATACATACATACATACATACATACATACATACATACATACATACATACATACATACATACATACATACATACATACATACATACATACATACATACATACATACATACATACATACATACATACATACAAGTGGCTTTGAAAAGAGGAAAAAGGAAAAAAAAGCGCAGTCCCGTTACTGCCTCTCTTAATCGAGGGCACCGCCACAGTTATGCGCAGGGAAGGGAAAATGGGAGTTAAAGAGACAGAACAAAAGAGGTTGGAGAAGGGTAGTGAAAAGCATTCGATGACTCGCATCACGCACGCGCGCGCAAGAAAACAAACGCGGCACACGCAACCGACCGAAAGACCACCGAGAAGCCAGAGGCGAAGCAATGCGCCCATATATACATACTTGCATACATACATACATACATACATACATACATACATACATACATACATACATACATACATACATACATACATACATACATACATACATACATACATACATACATACATACATACATACATACATACATACATACATACACACACATACATACATACATACATACATACATACATACATACATACATACATACATACATACATACATACATACATACATACATACATACATACATACATACATACATACAAGTGGCTTTGAAAAGAGGAAAAAGGAAAAAAAAGCGCAGTCCCGTTACTGCCTCTCTTAATCGAGGGCACCGCCACAGTTATGCGCAGGGAAGGGAAAATGGGAGTTAAAGAGACAGAACAAAAGAGGTTGGAGAAGGGTAGTGAAAAGCATTCGATGACTCGCATCACGCACGCGCGCGCAAGAAAACAAACGCGGCACACGCAACCGACCGAAAGACCACCGAGAAGCCAGAGGCGAAGCAATGCGCCCATATATACATACTTGCATACATACATACATACATACATACATACATACATACATACATACATACATACATACATACATACATACATACATACATACATACATACATACATACATACACACATACATACATACATACACACATACATACACACATACATACATACATACATACATACATACATACATACATACATACATACATACATACATACATACATACATACATACATACATACATACATACATACATACATACATACATACATACATACATACATACATACATACATACATACATACATACATACATACATACATACATACATACATACATACATACAGAGGAATGACAGACCCACGCCACTAGGATCGAGCTTCGCCCCTAATACATATTGCGCTTAGGACTCCAACTTACCAACATTTTACTGAGCTGGACGCACTTGAACTCGCTTTCGCGAAAATTTTCTGACTCCCTCGTACTTAAACTCATCAAAATATTATTCACGCGCACTCCCTCAGACTCAGAGTCATCACTTAATCTGAGTCCGAGTTAGTCGACTCAGCTCGCCGACCTATGCATCAGGGTTGCCTTCGGGGAGATCGTTCATAATTTGTTTTCTCTGGCTGCCTATTGTATTTCCACTGCCTGGATTCCCCCTATACCCATTCCGCTTGCGCTCTCGTACGCTACCCAAGAGACCCTGGAGCCTCTCGTAACAACCTCCTGCCAACGACGGGACGTCCTGGTTAACACACAGCCAGCCCACCTGCAACTCCCTTGGAGGCTCAGACCGAGACTACCACAATGACACGACCTGCAAACGAAACGAGACACCCTGAGACTGACCAAGAAGCCCAAGACCAGCCTCAGCATAGCACCTCCACTACAGGAACCTCAAGTTTCTAGTGCAATGCCACGCGTCTCGTGGTTCAGCAGGAACATGTGCAGGTTGATGAGACTCGACCTATGAACATTGTTTCCCTTCAGACCAAGAGTTCTGGTGCATGTGTGTGTGTGTGTGCGTTGCTCCAGTTTACCGAGTGGTTAGTGCGGGGGGAGGGGGTGTAGTGTATGGCAGTACCTTTAGATGCCTGTATTATTCATATAGTGTACAACAGTACTGTCAGATGGCAGCGCCGCATGTACTGGTTTAGTATAGTATAAGGACTGCATACAAACCTGGCATTACTTGTCCTCCAGGAGACTCGTCTGTCGTGTCACTTACTTGGCTGATGCGCTCAGCGCTTTGAAGGCGTGTTCCTTATACGTTATCGTGAAGTACTGCTCTGAAGACGATAGTCCCCTCAAAAATACTAGAATTTCATTAAAAGGTGTATATAAAATTATCCCAGCATCTCCACCAGATGTCGTGGGGTCGTGACGTGGACGAAGGGAGCGGACTATAGATCGAAAATGAAACTGTTAATTCGGGCCGAACTTGTCGAGAACAAACGAAAAGTAAGATTGCAGCGACACACACTGGAACCGAGGGCGGCGACCAGAGCATTAGCCATCGATAAACTGACAAGCGGAAAAGTGCGTCGGCATTTATACACGTGCCATCGAATATTCTAGCGTTATCCCTGGCAGCCACGTAGGTTCCAGAATAATCTGTAATGTTCGAGGAGTAGGCGCAATCTTAACGAAATAATCTGCCACTGTCCCGAAGCTTCTCGAACACTGCAGGCCCAATTTGCGCTGAGAATTAGGTAGAGTGTAAGGGCTGGTTGACGGGCTGGTTCAGACCAGCGGCCGGCGCCAACCGCAGGAGAGCTCCTCCGACAAACATGGCTTCCCTTCCAAATGCAGTTGTTGACCGCCTCGAAACTATCAAGCGGCCGCCGGGCTCTCTGTAGCTCGTAAGCTCCGAACGGATACTTCCATTTGCTTTAGACTCGTGTCCTTTAGCTTCGACAACACAGTAGTCGAATCGATGCGGCACCGTTTTTGAGAACCATACTCAAATAACTGACGTTCAAGGCCCAAGGAAGCCTTTTCAAATCTTGGAGGACATACATTACACGTTTGTTTGTTTTTGATAACGCTGGATAGCTGGCGCTACATGTCCATACGTCTGCTTTGGGGACGTCATTTTGAATTGCTGTGCGCTTGTTTTGAATACCGTACAGACTAAAATGATCTATTCGCTGCTGGAACGTAGTCTCGGAACAACGCGTACGGCATAGCACGGAAACCAGGGAGCAAGAAGCAAGCAGCTCGAAGTGTCCCACGGCAGACGCAGACGATGTGGAGAAGCGAAAACAGACGACACGGCTCAGCCATGCCGCTCCTCCATCGGTGATTGGCGACGTCACTGTGCGGCAAACGGCGCAAAAATGGGTCTCGGACCCATTTTTCGAACGGCTAACGGCAGACGTGCACGAACGTAACAGGAACAGCTGCGCCCGGGTGCCTGAGAACGTCAAACGGCGAGGCATGCTTGCCGTTAGCGTCAACCGGCCCTAACGAGAGCGATAACAAAACTTGAGGGAACGCATGCCATTTTATAGAAACTAACTCCCGTGTCGGTTGTACATATGCAGGAATATATATATATATATATATATATATATATATATATATATATATATATATATATATATATATATATATATATATATATATATATATATATATATATATATATATATATATATATATATATATATATATATATATATATATATATATATATATGCGATATGGCGCCACGGGAGCGTTGTCAACAAGGATAAATATATTGATTTCCCAACAGTTTCGGGAGGGGTCCTCCCTTCATCAGGGGATGAGTTATCCCCTGATGAAGGGATGATGATGAAAAACATTTATTATAAAAGAGAGAGGTACGGGGCCAAAGCATGACCCTGCTACATGGTCGGCGTCCTTAGTCCGGGACACCGCATGACGAGGCCCCTACTCGCGCCCGTCTCACCAGAGCCCGTTGAGACTCTAGTGATGAGCAGTTGAGGAGGGCAGTCTCCCATGCCTCTCGGGAAGGGGTAGGGGAAGGGGGTAGGTGGGGATTTTTCGGGCATGCCCATACCATGTGGAAGATATCACACGTCTCCCCACAGTGCGGGCACCGCCCATCTGTGTTCGCATCGAAATGCTTTAGGATTGCAGGACAGAGTAGAGTACCTGTCTGCAGGCGCCTTAGAATTCGCTCTTCCGCCTTACTCAGCCCCTTTGCAGGAGCCGGGTAAAGGCGGTGAGTATCACGATAATAGGTCAGAACTTCTTTGAACCGCAGTAGCGGTGTATTGGCCTCCGAGTCATAAGAGCCAAGGTGAGGAGCCCGGTGGGTAAGCTCTCGGGCGGCCGCGTCAGCGGCCTCATTACCTCGTAAGCCCTGATGGCCAGGAGCCCATACGATGCATTTCGGGGCTGGATCAGCGAGAGCCCGTTTTAGAATTTGGCTGGCTAGGGGGGATATCTCTCCTACCAAGTAATGAGTACATGCTTTCCGGGAGTCCGTGGTGATAACTTTCGAGTTGGGGTCCGCAGCAGCAAGCGCTATCGCGACTTCCTCAGCGCGCTCTGGATTTTGTGCTCGGAACGAGAGTCCATTGACATGCTTTTCCCGGTGAACTACAGAGGCCGTGTAAAATCCCGTGGGCGAAGGCCCTGCTATATCTACGTAGAATACACCAGGTCGGGAGCCGTGTTGCCTCTCAAGCGTCCGAGCCCGCGCCTGTCTTCTGCTTTCGTGCGTGTGCTTATCCATGTTACTGGGGAGTGGAGCGACCGAGAGCATATGCCGCCACAGTTCCGGAATACGCTCCGCCTCCTCTGCGGTGCAAGTGTGCTGTATATGTAAGCGGTTTAGCAAGCGGCGCCCGGGAGCCGTCTGCACGATCCGCGTATATTGATTCATAAGGTGGGCCTCCCGCAACTTCTGGCAGGAGTTGAGCACACCTAACGCCCTCAGTTTGGCGTTGGAAGTGGCCACCGGGAGATCCAGAGCTCGTTTAGTAGCCTTACGAATGATGGCATCTATTCTTTCGTCTTCTTGCTTGTTAGTGCGAAGGTATGGGACGGCGTAGAGGATCCGGCTAGTCACGAAGGCATGCGCGAGCCGAAGCGCGTCCCTGCCCCGCAGACCACCCCGCTTGTTGGAAACGCGGTGGATCATGCGCCCTACCTGTTCGCCTATTCTCTTGAGTTTCGCTATAGTGGAGTCCAGTCTGAGTCTGTGGTGAATGAACAGGCCCAGAATCCGGAGCTCCTCCACCTCTCTGATGGGAACCCCAGACAGGGAGATGTGTATGGCTGACTTATCTCTTGGCTTCGCTCTAACGTGCAGAAGCTCTGATTTGTCTGGAGCACATTGGAGTCCACAATCGTTGGCATACGCCTCGACTATGGATGCGGCCTGCTGAAGGCGTTCCTGCATTTCACCAAGGCTCCCTTCAGTGGTCCAGATTGTAATATCGTCGGCATATACTGCGTGTTGTGTGCCTTCCACCCTGGCCAATTCGCTTGGAAGGCGCATCATAGCAATGTTGAAAAGGAGTGGTGATAACACTGCTCCCTGCGGGGGACCCCGTGTTCCCATAATGTACGGGCCATATTCCTCGTCCTCGATCCGAAGAAGTGCCTGGCGTTTAGAGAGAAAATCTCTGACATATGCAAAGGCCTTAGCCCCGCAATCAGTGGAGCTCAAGTTATCCAGGATGCTGCTGTGTTTAACATTGTCGAAAGCCCCCTTCAGATCAAGGGCGAGAATGGCTTTATCATTGTGTTGCATACTTATGGGCTGTATGACGGCCCTATGGAGCTGGAGAAGGACGTCCTGTGCAGACATGTGTGGGCGAAACCCAAACATGGTGTCTGCAAAGAAGCCCTTGCCCTCAAGGTATGGGGAGAGGCGATCCCGTACCATCGTCTCCATAAGCTTGCCCGCGCACGAAGTCAGTGATATGGGCCTCAGATTTTCCGTATTCACGACCTTGCCTGCTTTGGGGATAAAAGTCACAAGTGACGTTTTCCATTCGGAAGGGAGCGCACGGCCGTCCCAGATCTCGTTCATGTATTCCAATAAATGGAGGTAGGCTGTGTCAGGGAGGTTTGCCAACAGCTTTACTGTTATGCGGTCCAGCCCCGGAGCCGTACCCCTGCGCATTTTAGCTAAAGCCGCTTCAAGGTCATGCAACTAAAAACGGGCATCGAGTTGGTGGTTAGGCTTACCAGAGTACGTGTACGCCGGCCCAGGCGGGTCCTCCGTACGACAGAGATACCTATCGCACAGAGCATCCGCAAGCTGTGCCGGAGTGCCTTGGTACCCTTGCAGAGCTCGCCGGAGCTGCTTCTGCGCCTCCCCTCTCGTTTGAGAGGGGTCTATGAGACTGCGAAAGAGACGCCATGTCCCCTTCGAGCTCATCTGACGAGCTGCGGCGTCGCAGCGGGCTATCCAATTTGAATCTGAGAGTTGGGCAGCATACGCTGCAGCTTGTTCCGTGAGTTGGGCTATGCGGATACGTAATTTGCGATTAGTCTTCTGCTTTTTTCAGCGTTTTGTTAAGCTTCGGCGCGCCTCCCACAAGTGTAGGAGGTGAGTGTCAACTGTGGGGATTTCTTCGTTGGTTTGGAGGGTAGTAGTAAGTCTTTTCTGAATGTTGTTTACGTGTTGAGCCCATTCTGCATAGCCTCCAGAAAATAGTACTGGAGGGATAGTCTGATTGCGAAATTGGGTCCAATCGGTCAACTTGGCTTGACCGCATTTTTTATGAGCTGACTTTTCCAGGAGTGTGACCCGGAGAAGGCAGTGATCACTGCCTAGAGAATCGCCCAAGTTCTCCCAGGTAGCATCCTTAGCGTTTTTCAAGAGAGAGAGGTCCGGACACGTGTCACGGGTTACCGAGTTCCCCACTCGAGTGGGGTACGCCGGATCCGTGAGCAGCGTGAGGCGAAGGGTGGAGATAAGGTCCGCCAGCTTACGTCCTCTGGCCTTCTCGTAGTGATAGCCCCAGTGAAGGCTGGGAGCATTGAAGTCTCCCACGATCACTAAGGGGTCCTTGTCTGCCAACTTGATCGCCCAGAGGAAGATTTCGCTAAAAGTTACGCGGGGCTTATGCGGGGGGCTGTATATATTTAGGATGTGTATTGACTGGTCGCGACGTCTGAGAGGCAGTACTCTGACCATTGTGTATTCTTGTTCAGTACTTAAGTTTAAATCGACCTGAATCGCGGTATATGCCTTGTTCACCAGGATGCATGACGAGGGCCCCCCCTGGAAAGTGCTATAGCCAGAGAATTTAACGTCCAAACCGGGCTCCTGCAAAGCAAGCAAGGCGGGCATGTTTCCGAGGGACTGCAAGTAGAGCTGGAGGTGCGACCGTTTTTTCCAGGCTCTAAAACCCCTGCAGGTCCATTGTATAATCTCAAATTTTTGTAGATATTTAGCTTGTTTATTAGATCGGCTAGCCATCTTTTAGTATTTATTTACGGTGCAGAGGACCAGTCCGGACCTGGAGCCGGCCCCGAAAAGCCTTCTTCTGCTGCCTGACGGGAGGCCGGCTTGCGCTTAACCTGCGGGGAGTCGCTCTGAGTGGTGTTTTTAATTTGGGCGATAACCCAGGGCTGCATGGCTTTAAGGACTGAGTTAGAGACCTGCGCCACAATTTCGGGAAGTGCTTGCGTTAAGGCTGCCGTGAACATGTCCTGAAAGGACTCGCGGACTGCCGACATGATTTGAGTGGGGAGGGCTGCCACGCTCGCCTCTAATTGCTCGGTTTTATGCTCTAAGGACTCGATGCGACCGATGGATCCGGTAATGGAAGCTGGTCCGACTACCGTGTCCGCGTCCTGCCGCGAGACGCTAGTGAGGCGGGATGTGACGGAAGAGCCGTCATCCCCGTCCTCTGCCTCGGCTTCCTGCACTGGCTCGGATGACCCAACCTGCTTCGCTTCTAATTCCTGAATTTTGCGATCAAGAATTCGGTTCCGGCGCCTGAGCTCCCCTATCTGCTGCTGTAGGGCGGTTTCGGTAGGGGAGGGAGAAGAGGAAGGTCCAGAGACTGCCCCACCCCAACAGCTCACCTGTGCTTGGACGGGTGTCAAGGGTGGGAAGTCCTTGACCAAGGCAGGAGGCTCTGACGGGGTCCCAGGCTTTACATTGGTGGAGTGCCCGGTGTCGGTCTTCTTGAGTTCTGGCTTATTCGACTTGGCGGCTGGTGCTTTCTTGGGGCCAGTCTTGGGAGTCGGAGCCTGTTTGTTCCCCCCGTTCCCCCCGTTGTCCTCGGCTTGGATCCGCGTGGGGATACCGACTTGACCGGCTGCCGGAACCGTCCAGCACAACCGGGAGCTCCAGTCTTGTAGCCACCGCCGCAGAGGAGGCAGCTCGGAATGCACTGGTGTTTCGTAAGGCCGTCAGGAGTAGCAGCAGGTACCTGAACGCCGCAGCTTGTGCAGCGGCCGGGCTGCGGGCGCGGGCAAGTATCTGCTCGATGGCCCACTGTGCCACAAAGTGGGCATGCAGGCACTGTCTTCTTATACAAGCGAACAGGGAGCCGCTCGCAGTTGTATAACACCGTCCGTGGCACCTTGGTCCCCGCGAAGGTGATCACCGCAACCGGGGTGTTCCCAAGCTTGCGCACAGACACTATATTTGGCTCAGCACTGAGCTTGCTTTTCACAGTTTCGGACGTTTCGTCTTGAGAGACATGCACGATGCCCCGACAGAACTCACCGGAGAGTTTGGGATGTCCCCGGAATGTTAGCTGGCGGCCCCCGACTGGCAGCTTAATGTCCCGGAGGAGTCTCTCGGCGGCGTCCACTGATTTGAGCGT
The DNA here is from genome assembly GCF_043290135.1 of Rhipicephalus microplus. Classification (NCBI taxonomy): domain Eukaryota; kingdom Metazoa; phylum Arthropoda; class Arachnida; order Ixodida; family Ixodidae; genus Rhipicephalus; species Rhipicephalus microplus. The sequence continues at coordinate 69,002,073 of NC_134702.1, read as the reverse complement.
GCACACAAGTACATTTTGATCCCAGAGGGGCCACACCACAAGTCCCACACTTGCGTCGGCTCCGAGGATGCTGCGGACTGCAGCGCCGGCTTGTCCAGGACCAAACGTGGCCTTGAGGTCGAGCGTCTCACGCGGTTTCAGCACCACTATGATGTCGTCTTCTTCGATGCGCGGCGTGTTCTTCGGCCGCCACTGGAGTTGCTTGGCGCGCTGCGAGGCGACGCTCGGCGCGTTCTTGCCCTGTGCTTGCTGAGGGCGAGACGCTGCTTGTTGTTTGGCTGCAGGAGCCTTGGCGTCTCTCGACGCCACTGCTGTGTTCTTCCTTCCGCGCCAGACGCGGACCATATCCTTGAGGTACTCTTTCTCGGTTGGTAGAGGTGTCTCGGTTTGAGCGGTATCCATCTGTATTATCTGTAGGGACTCCGGATCGTAGCCGGTGACTTGATTTGGAGACGCCATTACCGGGGAAACTCCGGGCAGGGCCAGCGCGGCCCTTACTGCGGTTATAGGCTTAACTCCGCGGTGGTTTGGCGAAAGCTTCAAGTGACCAAAAAAGGGTCAGAAGACGGCCCACCTTGATAAGACGTGATGTCTTCGGTTGCGGCTGACGTTCTTGGAGACGGTGGTAGAAGGCTTGCAGGAGAACGACTTGATGTGACGCAAATAATTGCGATATTTCACAGAGCCGACGTGGTATGTGACCGCTCCCGTCGATCGACGCCAGCGCCCCCCTGATGAAGGGAGGACCCCTCCCGAAACTGTTGGGAAATAAATATATTTATCCTTGTTGACAACGCTCCCGTTGTGCCATATCACATACCTTCACGAAGACTAACTGGCCCATTGAATTATTACTCCCACTATATATATATATATATATATATATATATATATATATATATATATATATATATATATATATACATATTTGTGTGTGTGTGCCCATTCATGCGTGCGTCTGTGTGCCGAGAGAGAGAGAGAATGAAATTACACTTACATTGTTAATGCAGGGTGTCTACAGAGAAAATCGAACATGAAGTCTTGGTCACTATTCCCGATTTTGGTGAAATTTACTGCAGGCCAAGACCTTAAACCCATGCATAACAAGGGTTTCAAAGTTGGTTTTGTGAAAAAAAAGTATTCGTCTGAACAAAAACATCTGTAAACTTTGGCCTCAAAAACATTTTTTTGCTAAGTCTGCAATTTCGGAACTTTGAGCGCACCTAGAGAGAGAACGGAGCATAATATTTATTCCCGTGAATAAAAAATGAAATTCGATATTATGAGTCTGTCGTACACCTTACCTATCGAAGCGCTTTTGAAAAAAAAATATCACCAATATGGCAAATCGCACAAAATGCCGCTTTTTCTGTAATTTATTGCTGCAAACTAGTTAAAGATGAATAATAAAACGTGGTACGTATTTACTTTGACATTTGGGCTTTCTCGTAAAGTACTGGCGGTCTTATTGCGTTCCGTTTCACTTCATAATTGTGGTAAAACGTGAATGATTTATAGCGAAAAAGCTGAAGTGTAAAAGTACTTTTTTTTTTTTTCAAAAAGGCCATTTTCGATCTTTTAGAAATTCTCTCTGATTGGAATCAAGAATATAATTCACCATTCCCGGTAAAACAAAAGAAAGGTCGCGTTATTTTGGTTGCTAACAAATTGTAATATCTAACCTCTGACCAAGTCAGGTTTGTGGCAGCTCCACTTATTGTGTGGTGACGATTGGATGTAAGTAGTTGAAAATAACTTTACGATACGTATATAACTAAAATGCTGCAGCTTCACAACAATAGATGCACATAAAAAAACAAAGAGCTCAACAAGTTGGTAGGCATTAATGATAAAAAGACGGGGCGTGTAAACACGGACGCCAGAATGCGTTTGTGGTGTCATAACTTCCTTCTTGTGTCCGTGCTTGCATGCCCTGTCTGTTTAAAATGAACAAATGCGCAGCGTGGTTGAATTGTGCGGCAAGGCACCTAAAGGGGCGGCACAAAACCGGCCCCATACATTCACATAATAGGGAGGTGGGTGCTGCGAAGAGCCCCCCCCCCCCCCCCCCCCTGTAGGCGTATTTTGCCTACGCCCATGAGAGCAATTACACTTTAACTTGTTCGACCATCGTGGGCACGTATGACAGCTTTCTTGAGATGCCACAGGCTTTTTTTTGTGTTATATATTGCTGATATAGTGAACCTAATTAATTTAAGGCCATAAAAAGGGAGGAAGCAACACATCAACTCATTACTGAGACGTGAGAGCACTTAACTACAGTTAATCGATGGACAGTCAATTAGTGTCGTTCGGCCACCGTTCAATGATCACTACTGAGTCCCAGTCATTAGATTACAAAGCAATGTTAGGTACTATAGAACATAATTGTACTAATTAACGTAGTCCTATATTCACTCTAACTGCAGTGATTCAGCTTAATTAGAGCGCTTTGAACACGAGTAAGCTGCATCACCTTGAACTTGGCTTCACTAACCTAAGTTGGCGTTAGATTGCAATAGTTTAGATTAATTTAGATTAAATGCTCGTCATAATTAGACTATATTATGCTCAACTATACCTCCTATGACTCCACTGGGCTAATATGAGTTTAACTTGGCTTAACAAAGCAAATAATGTAAGCTGGAAGGCTTAGGTTCATCTTAATATAACAATTAGGTTGCTTTAATTTGGAGGTATTAAACTTACGTAGTCTTGATTAGGTTCGAGTATTCTTACATTAAGCCAATTGGCTTGACTATGCTTTTCTAAGTTTTAACTAGGCTCAACGTGGCAAAGGCAATAAAGTTGGGCGGTGTTTCTGTTCATGTCACGGCCCTCGCGGCAAACGAAAATCTTGGACAGCTCCGTTGTTAATAATAATGGGACGAGGGATACCGTAACACATCATTTAGTTGGGCTAGAGTGTTCCGATCTGATGTTAAGCAAAGGTGTGCTATAATTCTCACAGTTGCATTGCTAAGGGCTGTATAAATGGCACGTACAGACAGCTGAGTTTAATAAACATTTAGACAGTGGAATTTAATAAACATCACGGCAAAGGCAACATCGAGAAGCCGTTTACGCGCTATCAAAAGCACACTTGTAGTGCAATCGAGCTGATGTAACGTGTGTTGACGAATTCTTTTCCCGGTTCTTTCTTCGAGCCTTCAATTACACTACCGCGGAAAAACCAAGGCCGTTCGCCGCCAACAAGGCCCATAACACGTTGGCGCTCTCACAAATGCAACCTTGCAAAGTTATTGCGTGAAGTTTACCGAAGTAAATACTACTAAACTTGTAACGCACCTTCGTTTCACCAGTTCAATTTTCTACCGATGTCTGCAGAGAGGCCGCCGCAATGAAAAACGTGGCCGTGTCCACGCTTTACCATTTACCGACAGCTTGTTTCCTTATTTCGGTTTCGCACTCCGATACACGTGGCGTATTTTGACGGCACCTCGTTTCCCGCCCGTCAACACTGCGCGCATCCATAACCATGGAAGCGAGCAGAGACGCCGAAGACGATCGACTCGGCATGTGACAAATGTTGCGGCGGCGAGCTACTTCAGCCTCGCCCGTTCTTCAGGTTTCAGCGTGGTGAAGTGGGAGCAACCACGATGAAGCTGCTAAAGCCAAACTGGGTGACCCATGACGGTACGTTTGCGGTAGACGCGCATTGTTAGGCTTACATTTGCGTGTTTATCAATGGGCAAAGCTCGCCGGTCGCGTACTGGCGTAACACAAAGAGAGGAAAGGAGCCCGTGTGTACCGGCTTCATCATGCGCGGTACTTAAAGCCGCTCTAGTATTGGCTGCTTACGTGGTGTAATAGATGATATATTGATGGTAGGACACCACTCCGATGTCTCGCGGCGGAGCTGTTGTGATCACGGACACCGCGGCTTCAGGGCCGGTCTCGGATACTTCGATCCCTAAGTGCTCGCTAACGCAGTACTCCGAGGCCGCCATGTGAAACTGAGAGATCATAAATGCACGATATTTTAACGCAGTTCTCGCAAATGGGAGTCGAAGGGGGACATTTTCTGTTTACATGTTTGCGAGCGAGTTACAATTCGCCAGTGGTTCGGCAGGTAGAAAATATAAATATGAAAATATCGCTCTAAATGTTTTGACGCCTTAAATATTCCCTTATGTAGACATTTAAGAATTGACCGTGATTTGATCTTGAGGATAAGGCGTAGTTGTGGCGTTTACGTAACCGCTCTACCGTGCCGGCTTTCAGCTGCACGTAAGCGAAGATGTTTTTAGTTTTCGCGTGATTGTTCGCAAATGTAATATTTACACTTGTCGCGTGGAATACTGAAGAAATGTTGTGTGCTTCATATTATCGGCGTGTTATGAAAGCTCAGTTCCCCCATAATAATCTGCTGTTCTTCGACTATGGCGTAGTACTTCACCAGAGGCAACTATTGGACGTAAGGCCCCGTCAGTTAAACCGTTTTGTATCACTACTATCGGAGTTTTCCTGGTTTGGTCATTTTGAGCGTCTAGCTGGCCTGTTAGGTGCATGCGACTGACTAGTTTGCACAATGGTAATACCTATTCGGAATTCCCAGGTCACCCAATATTTTCGGTAGACATCCATCCCGATGGGTCCAGATTTGCCACAGGTGGCCAAGGTAAGCTCCAAAAACGTTTATACAGTTCAGTGTTCAAGTTAGGATAGGGGACCTTGTGTGCTGGTTTAATTTTGACTTAACATACCACTTTGCGATTGTGGCTTCCTTAGGTGAATCAATACACCTTGTGCACAAGGATGTCCTCTAATCATGTGTCTCCTGCTTACAGTAATTGGAACCAGCAGACAAAGCCAGGGAAAGTGTTGGGGATCTTAGTTGTACTATTCTCATGTAAAGGGGAAGAAAGTTAAATAGATATAAAGATAACTTGTCGCTCGCAGAGAGCGAACCTGCGCTGTAGCGCAGTTGGTAGAGCACTAAACACGCAATTCAAAGGTCACAGATTTGTCGGTCCCTGCCAGTGACAAGTTATCTTTTTATCCATTTTACTTTGATCCCGTTTACATCACAATTTCTACCATTTGGATCCCAAAAACTTTCCTTGGCTATCTTGTCTGCTAGTTCTAATTAATACTGTGTTTAGCAATAGCAACAACAACAACAAAAAAAAAGGAACAAGCCCTTATGGCTCCTACTCTTATGACTTAAGGATAATCATTTGAGGTTTATGTGCCTTAGAACCACATGTTGAGCATTCGGTTGGAGAAAAAGGGCAGCGAAAATCGAAACATTTTATGTTGCTTTACATTGTGAGCTGGAAGTAACCAATGCAGGAATATGGCTTAGAAAGGAGCTGACTCCTTTTTTTTTTCCACCTTGTTCCTGTTTCAATGGCAAACAGGTTCAGACTGTGGCCAGATCTGCATATGGAACATGGCTCCTGTAGCAAGGGAGGAAGAGGAGCTGAGCGATTCGGTACCGAAGCTGTTGTGTCAGATGGACAATCACTTGGCATGTGTCAACTGTGTCAGATGGTCCTCCGATGGTCGACACCTCGCCTCTGGTGGTGACGACAAGGTCATCATGATATGGATGATAGGGCGGTGAGAATAGTTCTGGCTCCATTGTTTTTTCATCATCTCGGGTTATCTAACTTCGTCTGTTTCATCTTGCGCCTTACTGCGACTTGTGAATTCACACAATGCAGCCACGGAAATTTTGAAAATGGTGCTAAAAACTGCCATCAGAGCCTAAAGACTACAACGGGAAGCTTCATTCTGTGCTGCCCAAATCTAGACTCGAGAGGCATGTTCTTCATGCAGAAGATTGCGATAGTGTGTGGCTAAAGGTGTCTTAATGCAAAACACGCCTAATTTGGAAAAATTAATCTGATTACTACCCATAAGGTAAACTATTGCCATGCAGTCGGGCATGGTTCTTCACCTTCTGTTTTAGCACATTGTGAGCAAATCTGCATCTTAGCACTCGTTAATATTTCCGAAACCCGTTTCAAAAGACACAATGCATTAATATAGGTATTGAATATACATATTTTTCATTTTAAATCATTAATATATTGAAGTATTTCACTGCCCTTTAGTTTTCAGAGGTATATTTGGGATCGACTGTAAGTGAATTGAGCACAGGAACAAAGCGTTACAAATAGATGTGATTCCCTTTTTGCTGAGCACTCTAATTAGTGCTTGCCATGCTGCATTGGTTCATTTGATGGCTGCCACCTTTACAACTCCCTTCTCTCCTAGGTATGGCATGAGCTCCTCGGGAATGTTTGGTGGTGGAGGCAAGTCCAATGTGGAGCACTGGAAGTGTGTCAGCACTCTAAGGGGCCATTCTGGAGGTAAGCATCCAGAAAGTTGGTCAGTTTATACCTTACGAAACATTCCAACCTGTCTTACTGGAATAGTCTGCTGGATGTTCGTATTTCGCAAATTGTCCGAACGGTGTTTTGGCAATATGTAAGAAAGACGCATTGGTACTGGATCGCGTGTGAAGTAACTGGATACCAGATGTTTCAGATTGTAGTAGCCTGAGGATTCCCACAGCTGATGTTGTGAAGCGCTGCGTGTTGATGGTTGATGGTGGACAGAAACAGAGTCGTTGGCGTTCGTAGCTTAACACTTAGGGTCGTTCCTCGGGCTACCCACACAGCCGCAACGCACGTGCCGAGACCCCTGCTGTACGCTAGCCGGGGACAAATAAGCCAATTGGCGACGCTCTTTCACCTTCCGCTTGGATGCGGCAGGTGTGCCGGCGCGTGCATTGCGGTTGTGTGGCTAGCGCATGGAACGTCCCTTATTCTGTTTTATTCTGACCACGCTACCAAGGGCATGCGTGCAGTTGCTCGGTAGCAGCACTAGTGTCTTGGCATACACTGCACATTACAGCTATTCAGCATGTGTCGGTGCGGTCACCTGGCTTCATTGTGATTGCATCCAAATGCTTTGTGCATCTCTTGTACATTTAGAAACTTTGCAACTCTCCATGTTTAGCCTATGCACACGCTTTATTTTGTGGCACTACAACGAAAAACTTGCAATAAATGTCTGTGTAATTGCTATCAAATCAAGCTTCTGCTGCATTATTGTGTGCAGACGTCCTGGATCTGGCCTGGTCTCCATTCGATACTTGGCTTGCATCATGTAGTGTCGACAACACTGTGGTCATCTGGAATGCCAAGAGATGGCAAGGTAATACCTAGCTGGCTTGTTTTTATAGTTCTTTTGTCTTTGCAGCTTTTAAATATACAGGAATGTTCTCGCATTTTGAACATTAGAGCATTTTTGCACGCACTTAGAGTATGTGTGTGCATCTGTTCATTGTAGGTTGGTGTCTATGTTCATAACGAAACACTTTTTTTGAGACAGCCTTGGCAGTCATTGTTGGAAGGTATAGCTGGTCAGGTATACTGGGAACTATTTAATACGCACGACTGACTGCATATACGAGTCTGCAAGATAATAACTATACAGTGCATCACTGATTTTTCGAATGTGTGTGTAAATTTAAATGCTTTCGTGACACTGTCACGAGCCTCATAGATGCGAGTGTATATGTGTCTTAAATTTCAGACACTGAAACTCTTTTGCATCTGATTTTTCACGATTTCTACCCAAATTGTAGGCAGGAAATGACATGAATTGAAGCTGTCATTACCGCACTGTCTGTTATCTTGTAGGTTCGAACCGGCACTTTCATGCGTGAATCTATTTGCAGCAATAACTGCGTTTGAAAAGCAGCTTTGTCGCAATGCGTGATTGTTATGTGGTGAAGCTGACTGAAAATCCAAAGGGGAAATGCGGCAATGTTTTGACTTAATTGTTGATGACCCTTTGTCATCTACGGATGAATGAATCACTGAGCATCCTAAGCATCTTTAGATAACTGCTCGATAGAGCATTGAGCCAGGAACGGTTGTCGGCGCAGTCAGGGTTGCCACTAGTGGCTACTTTTTGCCAAATTGGTGAATTGGAGAGGCCTGTGGCGACCTAATGTCATGGTTGGCAACATGGCGAATTTCGGCTTAGGTCTCGACTGAGTTATGTATTTTATTCTCAGTGTCTTCAAAACAAATAGGCGACAACATTTTTTCTATTCTTTGCAGTCGTAGACTCGTGAGTAAAAGGTCCGCTTTATGCGTAATTCAGTTCGTCTGTCTTGTTCCTCGTTTGTTTTTTCTCAATTCACCAGGATCCTTGAGGCACTGGTGCATCGACCAGCAATCTCCAAGCACAATTTAGTTCAGCAGACTTCTCGCGTGCCGCGAGGTGGTGGTGTGTTTTAAGTTCTTTAGGGGCTTCAAGAGCTTCAGGCTTCTTTAAAGTTTGGCTTCTGAAGTGGCTAGGTGGTGGTTAGGCCGGGTGTTCCCACCACAGCTCCAACTGTTCCAAATAGATTGTCGGCTTCTTCCCGGCTGTAGTATCCCCTAATTTTTTTACATAGAGTTTAAATTTTTAATAACATTCTTATAGGGCCAGCCAAAAAGTTGGCTTCTTTGGACAGCCTTCAGTAACTGCACTGAAGCAAATGTTTAGCTAAACGTGACCGCACAGAAAACGTGTTGCACGCATTGCAATGGTTGCGCCCTACTTTCGAATTTATTACCTTTGTTTTTAATTAAGTTGTTCGGTTATTAAACACATCATTCTCCTCAATGAAATTCTCGAAATTTGTAAGAAGGCTATGCACGCCATCCTTCTCTTGTTATAGCAACTGCTTCATCCTGTAATTACTACAACTAAAACGGTCGAAAATTTTTCTTATGAGGCACTAGCATTCAGAGACGCTGATGGTGCATGCATGCCCTTTTTGAATGCTACCACGGCGAAGCAGGTGATGCAACTGGCATTAAAAAACGTCAATATAAATAGAAGGTGACATACGGTATTGCTCTCCACGGACCTATACATATATATACTTTTTATTACCAGCCATGCCACACATATGCAGAGTGGTGACCTTTTTGGCGAAATTTGAAGAAAGATGGCGACTTTTGGCGATTTTTCACTCGTCGTTTGGCGAATTTCACTCCAAAGCTAATGGCAACCGTGAGCGCAGTGCACGTTTTTTATGGACTGCGCCGCCTTTCAGGCTGCCTGTTCATGCGAAACTGTCGTAGATGCGCCATGTGTTGCCTTCACGAACGAAAAATGCTTGTCATTGCCGTATTGATGGGCAGTCAGGAACAGTGTGGGCACAACGAACATTTTCACGGCAATCTCGAGCATACAGCACTGCAAGCACCTGGCATTAGTGGCGTTAGCTTTGTTGGCAATGTGCTGCGCACAACTTGGAACATTCGTCTTCACACAGTAGCAAGTTTTACATGTCAATGAAGATTTTCGTGCAGTAATGCATCATAGACATGTGCACTTGCATCGGTAAATGCAGGACGGGTCAATCAACTCTTCTGCCACAGTTGCCTTTGTGTTCTGTGTCATGATTTTCATACGCTTTGTGGGAGAGAGCCGTGACTGTCTTCACGTTTTCCTGGTATTGGCGGCGCTCATTATGAGGTGCAAATTAGCAATTTTGCCTTTAGCCCATAGTTAAGCATGGTTTTCGAAAAGTTTCCTAATGTATTCACAAGAGCCTGGGCACATATTGAAATGGGTGATGGGTGTACTGGGAGCTATTAAAGCCATTTCAGACGTGGCTGTAGTGATTTGAACACTTGAGTGAAATAAAAAGGCATGAATTTGTTTTTCCGGGCGGCCTCATTTTTCGTACGATTTCCCTGTCTGTTGGGAGTCAGAAGAATCATACATCAGCTGTTTTACATACCTGGCAAGTCTCCCAGATTACCCGGGAAACTCCCGGATTTTGAATGTTTTTCCCGGTTGTACGGGTCATACGAAAATCTCCCAGAAATCCAGTTTTGCCTCGCGCATCCACTGCTTTGTCTGGCCACTTGAGCAAAGTTGTCTGGCCACATACCGTAATTACTCGAATCTAACGCGCACCTTTTTTCCGGTTAAGCCAGTTCATAAATCGCATGCGCGTTAGAATCGAGTACGAACAAAAAAATTACGGTCAATCTATTGCCATCGGCAAATTCAAAATGGCCGCCCCCTATGTGCGTCAGCATGGCGCGTCGGCCATTTCTGCCTATGTGTTTCCCATGTGCGGCACTTCGTACGTGTGCTGAGGAGTTCGTCATCTAGTAGTGCATTAGCATCGACGGCGTGGAAGGGCCGACTCCAAAAACTCGAGTGCACCACGATGCCGCTTTTAAAAGAAAAGTCATCGTGTGTGCAGAAACGGATGGAAATCGGGCCGCATCGCGGTCGTTTGGAGTTCCCGAAACGTGCGTTCGGGACCGGCGGAAACAAAAGCAGAAGATTGTCGACAGCAAAGCTTCACGCAAAGGCTTCAGTGGACCGCAGCAGGGTCGGTTTCCGCAAATTAAAGAGCTGCTCGGTGAGTATGTGCTTGAGCAGCGAGCGGCACAGCGGCCCGTGACGACAGAACTGCTCCAAGTGCGGGCTATGCAATTGGTCTTAGAAAAAAGTCTAATGCGGAGCCAGTTTAAAGCGAGCAGGTGCTGGCTAACTAACTTTATCAAGAGGAAAGGCTTTTCCCTCCGAAGGGGAACATGAATATGCGAAAAGTTTTGCGGAGGAGTACGATGAAAAGCTTCACAGTTTTCAGAGGTTCGTTCTAAACTTGCGGCGCAACAACGGCTACATGTTTGGGTAAATCGGGAATGCTGATTAGACGCATCTTTATTTCGACATGCCTGGCACCACAACCGTCGAGAAGAAGGGGCGAAGCAAGTTCGCGTGCTGACATCGATCCACGGTAAAACTACAGTGACGGCAATGCTCTGTTACACGTCAGATGGGCACAAGCTTCGCCCGTACCTCATATTTAAATGGAAGACGCTCCCGAAAGAAGTCGTTTTTTTTCGAGTGGTGTGATCGCGCAGGCCAGCGAGAAAAATGGGTGCGCGTTGCAATCGATGTCTTACGTTTTTTTTTTTTTCCGCGGTGGAAATCGGGTGCGCGTTACAATCGAGGGCACGGTAGAATCGAGTAAATACGGTAATAAATTTTTTTTTTAGCGATGGTGGCAAGGTTCAACTCAATTCAATGTAAGTTTTTGAGAGGCGAAAATAGCGCCAGAACATGCGGCCTGCCAAGTTAGAGTAGAGAAATCGCACATGGCTGTGCAGTTTTTGAAGGTCACACACATTAACTAAAAAGAAAAAACTCCATTGTAGTAGAGGGAGGGCAGTGACACCGTGGTTCAGTTGATGCTTTTGCTGGCTGTTGAATGTGCCAGCATTCCCACGGGAGAGAGAAGAAAAAGGAGAGCAAAAAGGGAGCGCCTCCAGCAGGAGCACTTGCTTGACATGGCAAGCGCGCAGCGCTTTCAGTGACTGTTCTATTGCAGGCAGCGGTGGGTGTGCTGCTTGATTGACTAATTTGTGGGGTTTAACTTCCCAAAACCACCATAAGATTATGAGAGACACCGCATTAGATGGGTGTGCTGCTGTTAACCTTTGGGGTTGGGGGGGGGGGGAGCACATAGTTAGCCCTTTACATTGACATAATAGAAAGTGGCGCCGGGACTCCGGTGGACAAAGAGGGGAGGGGGGGGGGTGCTGATGCTGCGACGGACCTTCACTCTCACCCACCTGTACCTAGAAGGGGAACTGAGCATGCTTATGCACACACCTCACCAGGCATTTTCTGCACCCTTACTTTATGTGACACCTTTCCAGTCTCCCTCAGGGAGCTAAGCTGGACCCTGCTTCCGCAAGGTTGCTCGAACCTTATGGCAGGGCTTTTTTAAGCCGCCTGCCATGATTAGCCAGCCGCTTCTCCCTTTTGCAAGTCTGAACTTCTTAAAAAAAATTCTCTTTTTATATTCAGACCGTTTCTCCTCCCTGTTTCTTTTATCCCCAACCCCTTTATTGAGGGCTCTTTCCTCAATATTCTTACAAAACTCCAACATTCTTGGCTTTTTTTTTGGTTTTTTTTTTTACTCAGCCACAAGGGTTGCTAAAAAGAGTGCCTGACACTGCCTGTTTTCTCGGGCTATGAGCGGAGAAGGTCGAGCTGGGGGCAGGCAAGTGGTCGGCAGGACTGTACTATGGTCTCTTGCCCGACAAAATAGCTTGTAAGCAAGCGACGACAGGCCTCGCACACAGAGCGATGTTATCGCATGTGCCCTTCGCGCGACAGTGACCGCCGGGTTGGGTCCCTAGCGCTAGGGCGCTTTTACCCGTAAAGCAGACTATGCGTGAGCGATATTATTGGTTTGGACTCTGCACAGATCAGCGGCGACCACAAATTTCCACTGACAGTGTTCTTATAATAGCTATTGCAATACCCCCCCCCACCATTGAGTAGATCTCCAAAATTGCGTTTCTCCAAACTTGGCAGCTATGGTTTTATCCCTGGCCTTGCAGAAATGGGCCACCTCTGAATTGTGCTATTGAGTACATGCTGGACTTCTGATGTTGAAGTGTAATTAACAAGTAATCTGATCTGTGGCTTGCAAAACTGAAATTTGATGATGCACACGTCATATATTCAAGACAGTTCGAGCAACACTTCCCTCTTTTCATGTGGTCTGTTGCAGAAATGTTAGCGGTACTAAAAGGGCACACTGGCCTCGTGAAAGGAGTCTCGTGGGATCCAGTTGGAAAGTACATAGCATCTCAGGTGAGGCCCAAGTTAGATGTGTCCTTGCTGTGTGTTGATGCGATGCGGGTCCTGGGCACGTTAATAAGCTTAAAGAATGTGCAGCTGCTGATAAGGTAATGTCTTGATCTTTTTGTGCCTGTAGCGTAGACTCTTAGTAAACGGAAATGTCCTAAACTGAACTGCTATTTAAATGAAACAACTCTTTCATATATAGTTGGTTTCGTACTTGTATTGTGCACTTCTTTTCATTTCACAGTAATCAGAACTACTGTTACGCAAAACACAACTTCATGGTCCCTTCAGGTTTTGTTTAATGAGAGTCTACTGTACTTTAGTCGCTGTAACTGATTAACCTTGTAGTTACAATGTAAGAAGTGACATTCACATGATGACGAATTTCTCGAAGGAAAAAGTAACATGGTACCCTTGTAGCTTACCTGAAAAATGAACTGGTAGTAAGCAACGCATTGTTAGTAATTGTTCACAGCCCCGGGCTGTTGTAATTGCATTTGTGTTTGCACTTTTTTCAGTCTGACGACAAGAGCTTACGGGTCTGGCGGACTCACGACTGGCAACAGGAGTGCATCATCACCGAGCCATTTGTGGAGGTGGGCCTGATTTCTGCCACTTTGCATCTTTACGCTTGCCGATCCTCATGCTCATCCTGCAAAGCATGATCCCCATTGATTGTGAAACTCGTTTCTGACTGCTGTGTGTTGGGGGCTTTTATTTGCTTTTTCAAATTTATTTTCAAAGCTACTATGCTCAAACTTCATTATAACAAAGTTGCGTTAAAATAAGTGCGTTATATACAAAATGTTATTATAATGATATATTCCTAACACTATGTCTATTGCAAGACAATTCTTTATTTACTTTGTTATAACTCGATATTTTGTTATATCCGTGCTTGTTCTATTGAGGTTTGAATGTATCGGAAGACTTTAAGTCCTTCAGCATCATATTGAACAACTAATGCATTCCGAGTCTCTGTGGGCACTGGTGTGGTTCGTCCGAATTTTTTGAACAAGTTTGATTGTTGCAAATCAGTTCTTTAGATGTCTGTGAGGTGTACAATATTGAAGGGGAAAAAGTTCCACTGACCTGGTTGTAGCGCATAGCTTTTATTAAAATTTATACAAATTTCGCTGGAAGCATAAAGCACTTCTACCTTATTTACTCGCGTAATCCTCCCACTCGCATAATTCTCGCACATCCCATCGCCCACTAAAAATACGATTTATTTTTTGCCTCGAGTGATTATCGCACCCCCGAAAACTGCCGCAATAATGTCGTCTGCTCGTTCTAGCTACTGATGATAACAGCATGTGTCACCTGGCGCCATCTCCTAAGCATCAAGCGTACTATTACTGCACGGAGATTCAATCCAATCCAAGCCAAACCAAAGTGGCAAGTGCGCATTGCGGCGTGTTTTGTATGTTGTGTAGGTAATCTTGTCACGTCGTGGGGCAATACTGAAGCTACACGGCTGATTTCAAGTTGAAAGGGATAGATCGTGCACTAAACAACGGCAAGAGGGCCGCCGGTAGGCCCTTCGAAGTCTACGAGTTTTATGTTCGCTACTGTTGATTGTTGATGGCAGCTGAAAGCCACCAAGACGCGTTGGGCCTGCCATGTGCCTAAACCTGGGATTGATCGTAAACTTTATTTCTTCAGAAGGAAACTGCAGACGATTCTATTAAATAGCCATTAGCCCAATAGTGACGTCTTACCTTTTGAGGGCTCCTGTTGTGCGATGAATACTACAGCTACGCTCGCAACACCCACAAGCTTTGCGTATGGTATTCTAATTCTCAACTATTTGCTTGCACTTTTAGTGTCTCAAATAAATCTTGCCTTATCTTGAACCAGTGCTGTTAATGTGGAGGTAAGTTTTAATTAGTATTTCTTGAAGCTTGCTGTTAGTTGCTGGTGTGAGAATCCCGATTTGCAGCCATTTCGTTTTCTTTTTTGCACTGTACGTTTTTGTGGAAAGCTTTGCCTGCGTAATTCTCGCACCCCCCAGCTTTGCATTGGTTTTCAGCTAAAAAAAATGCGAGGATTATGCGAGTAAATGCGGTATGTGATGAAAAATTTGCCTGGGTACAGTATTCGAACCTGAAATTGGACCTGTTCCAAAGCAATCACTCTACAGTCTGAGTAACCTAGAGGGTAGCTGAGAGCAGCGTGGCAACAAATTAATTGACAACATGAGGAAAAAACAAGTACGTATCATATAGTATTGTAGTTGCACTGTCATACCATAGTATTTTTAAACAAACTTGACTGTTTCATTCCTCAGTGTGTGTTCGGCCAAAATGCATCAGTTTGTATTTGTTGCAGTGCGGAGGAACCACCCACATCTTGCGGCTGAACTGGTCTCCTGACGGCCAGTACCTCGTCTCTGCACATGCCATGAACAATGCTGGCCCTACTGCACAGATTGTGGAGCGCGACAACTGGCGAACCAACAAGGACTTTGTTGGCCACCGTAAAGCTGTCACATGTGTGGTAAGTGAACATTTTCTTCTGGAATGGCCGCAAGGTGCGCACTGAAAGGGGTGAAGAACTCTGGCTACTACCATAATGGATAATGTGCGGCTCTTTCACTACAAGGGGGGTGGAAACCAAGTTTGGCTTAAGAATTATGTTCGTAACACAGTTGAACCCCTTTATAATAGACCTGCTCCCGGGAGAAATTCTTGTCTCCTATATGAGGTTTCTCTTGTAAGCAGGGTACCAAGTATGCGTTTTCTTATCAACACCAATTTTAACACAGTCACGCTGGTGCCTCTTATACCGATTTGTCGGTTACAACAGTGCCTCTTATTAACGGTATGACTGTATACCCTTTTTATCAGCTGCTAGTGCCCTTCACATTGCTGCACATTTGCCCAACGATCGTGAAATCTCGAGCACGCAGTAACCTTTAGTGAAAAATGTTGCAACCTGATCAGCCTTAGCTTGGTCACAGATGAAAATTCGAAATGGCCCGTGCTTGCAATGAAATCCTTTGTTGAATATGCATACATTCTCTGTCATTATTCACCCTATGTGGATGAAACAGTGGACGAAATGTCAGTGGTGGGAAACCTGCACCAACTGGAAATTGCTGCGCCATACTGCTCCAAAAGTCTTTTTTTTTTTGTATAATTTGCGCCATTTCTCCGCTACGAGGTTGTTTTGGAACCGAAAGCAATGTTGACAGCATGCATCGTAAGCGGATACCTAATACGTGATCATCGCCACGTTGTACTTGAACCGCTGCAAAATCACGGCCGAGCGATTATTCCAACTTCCGCGTGTTTGCAGTGGTGCGTTTTCTAGTTACCATTACCAAAGAACAAAAGCAATGTGGCGACTACCGAAAAGCGTGCCAGTATGACTTATCGCCAACAAAAAGCTTACGTGTGTGGCGTAGCGCTGCTTTATGCCTACTGCATGCTTTTAACAGCCGGTGGCTACCTGACAGCGCTGTGGTGCTGATCGTTTTTGCCTCAATCGTTGTGCAAGACTGTGGTCAGCATGCACCGCTTTTGCAGAAATGAAAGCAGCTCGCTGTTGCGGAGTTGAGCGATATGGATTTTGGGAATCAAAACAGCAAGCGTAGCGCACTCTTTTATGAAGTGACAGCCTAAACGTGCCTCCGTCTGCTGCCAGGACCACTAGTCCATCCCCTTGAAAAGGCCCGCATCATCACATTAATGCAACACGCTTCTCGCCACATCTGCGCACGGAGTGGTCGCCAAGTAGGCAAAGCGCTGCACATGCAACTAGCCAATAGACGATCAGCTCTCTGTGAATCTACCGAGTCTCAAATGAAATTGGTCACTAAGTTGCAGATCCTGGTACGCGTTCACGGACAGCTGATTATGTCCGTTTCATCGCTATGTCAGTCTCTACGTCGGCTGCGTATCCCAAACTCCGCAGTAGTTTCAAAATGCTCTTTTGTGTCATTACTGCGAGCCATCAAACAGTTGTGCGAAAATGCTAATCATATCTCAACACTGGCAAAAAGAAAGTAATGGCTTCGTGGTGGGCACTTTAGGCAATATTTGCTGTGACACTGTATTTGTGTCTTCTTTGGCGGGTATGGGGCACATAAATGCAAGTTGGTACTTGGTCATAGTCATCCGCATTGGGGAGGACAAAGGAGTGGGGCTGAAAGCCAGCCCCATACAACAACATAACAGGGAGGGGGGCGAGAGGGGGGGGCACAAAGCCAGCTTTATACATTGACATTATAGGGAGGAGGGAGGTGCTGCGACCTACCTATGCCCCCCTCCCCTGAAGGGGAACTCTGCGCACACTTATGTACTTGATGGTTAAGACTAGCATGCTCCCGGCAGGTTCTTGGCATGTATGTACATATTAACGAGGTTTTACTGCAACGAACTTTGAATGTGTCTGTGTGTGCATGTGCTTGTTAGTGTGTGCACTGCTATGAACGTCATGCTGCAGCTAGCTTGTTGGTGCAATATCATTTAGTATTTAATGTCACTGCTTCTGTACATAATTGTACTTTTGTTTACTTTGTGGGCTTGCTGCTTCTGTATATATGATTATGTAAACTAAGGGAACATTAAATTAAAGCTATATCTTCTTCTTCTTCCGTGTGTGCTATGGGAAGCCTGTGCATGCTACCAAACATGGAGATTTTGCCTGCTTCGATTTTCGGAAAGGCATTCCCACCACTGAAACGGTGAAAATGGCGCGGGGGGGGGGGGGGGGGGGGGAGCGTGCTCAGGAATTGGTGCTTAGTTCAAATCTCCTGAAAAAAAAAAAAAAATCGCCAGCACTTTTACAACAAAAGCTGGAAGAGTGGCCTTTCAGAGCCCCCTTTTTTAACATTAACGCTTTGGGTAGCTGCTGCAAGCACGCTTGCAGGGTATCCACTATGCCATTAATCATTGTGTAGTACGCAGGCACTTATTATACCATCTGTAGTCATTCTTCGAAAAGGCGAAAAGGCGTAGTACCTGCTGCACACTTGGAAGTAACTTTGTGCAGTTTTTTTCATGCTGTGGCTGACGGCGATGACGAATTATGCCAGAAGCTTTTGTAATCTCTTCAATCCCCTGCAGTGGGTATGCGCCATAGTTAATAGGTGGACAAGATCAAGCTTTTGTTAAGGGTAGAGAGCATTCGACGGCCCATTGCGCCATTTGCATTATGTGACACCTAGTTTTCTTTGCTGCTCTAAAACGATTTATTACTCACATTAACACGATTTCTTTCCCGACATCAAGCCTGCCTAAGGCCAGTTTGCAAAGGAGTTTCAAGCACCGGCATGGCTCTGTCGTAGACTACTAGGCTGGCACCAGGGGACCTGGATTCGAATCTCTTTGTGTCCTTGGTGATATTTATTTACTGAGTTTTATTTTTCTTATTTTGTGCGATAATGGTTACGGGCAGCGCCGACGGCAGACAACTACAGTTCTCACGCGACCCGTGTTGTGATCTCCTAACAGCTTTCGCTGGAAACAGAGAATTTGAACTGAGAACTTGTTAAAATCGCGGGCACTTGCTCCGGATTTTGCAGTAACGGTGGCTTTTGTCATGCTTCAAGTGGAGCTTGTCTCGTAGTAGTGTTCATAATATTAGGTGCAGTACCTTCTACAAGAAAAGGTCTAGTGCAACTATAAGAAACGTTCATTTTCCCCGCACCCGCAGTATGGGAAGAGTTAAGAGGTACTGTAGTGTTGCAGGAAACTGTCCTGCTGCAAGGGATTCCTCAACCTTATGCGAGTCTGATGCACTACCCTAGAGCTTTACCAGGTAGCCCATCAAAGACCCTTCCAGTGAAGAGGCGACAAAAACGAGATGTTTATTCACTCTGTTACATGACAAGTAGTCAAATGAGCATGCAGCTTTTCTATGCAAGGCCAAAGGAAGGGACGCGATCACCGCTACAGGTTGTCAGAGTCTGCATCTATGTGCATAAGCTCTTCAGCACCCCATATTGGGGCTTCTTGCCATCAAAAGTTTTTGGCTTTCACGTGTAGTGCGTGGTAGAAGGGAACGGATAGCATTCTTCATGCTCCAATAACTGTACAAACAGGCATGCATTGCATATGCATACTGAAGCATGTGCACATGCTTGTGCTGTGATTTATAATATTGAACAGCGTGGGCTTTCTTGAAACAACACAGCCCACGTGCTCTGAGCGGGCTACTAAGAACACCAGAATGACAGCCAGAGCATGCTGTTTGCTTTTGACATGTACTAGCTGCCAGCACCAGACATAGCCTGTTGGCAAGTGCCTGCTAGGCTCCCTCCCCTGTAGACGATAGGGTATGGAGCAGGGCCTGTAATTATTTTACAGTTGTGCAGTTATCTTGGCTGACGAAGGATGATGCTGGAAGTAGACATCCTTTTTTCGTGCTGCCACTCCTTCATGTTATAAGCTATCTCAGAGCGCAGGCCATGCACTCGTATCTTTTCTGTTCTAACGGACCGCTTTTAAGATATTCAAAACAGTCCAGAGGGCATCATGGCTTCCAGGCGTCTCTCGGTGGCAAATTTCTGCCAGGCTATGTCTTGTGTGAGACGCTTCTGCGAAAGTGTGATATCAGCCGCACTATATAATGGCCTTTTATCTAAGGCGGAGTTTTCAGATCTTGCTTTTTCATCAGTTTTCTGAATGAAACATCCCGTTGTTTTTCATTTTGTAGAGATTCAACCCGCACATCCGATCAAGAGTCAACAAGGACAACAACAAGGTGCTCGTTGCATGACTCTCACCTTCATGAATAATTTTTTTTTTAATTTCACTATCTGCGTTTCGCCCACTCCCTTTTACTTCTATCATAGTGGTAACGAAATTGTACAAAGCAACACGGCTGGGCGTCATTTTTTCAGACACAGACCTTTTGCTGCTGTGCCATTGGAAGTCGGGACAGGTCCCTGTCTGTCTGGGTGAGTGAACTATATGGTCAGCACAAAATACTTAATCAGTATCGCTTTTTTTCTTGTGATTTTCAGCTTAACTGATGCCCAACTATCAATTTATTGGTGTGCATTTGTGTCCGGCCTCTCATTGCAGCTAACCTGTCTGAAGAGGCCTCTCGTTGTGGTGCATGACCTCTTCTCCAACTCAGTGTTGGACATATCTTGGTACGTCAATGTTCGAAGAGTCATTGCATTGGCGTAGTACTGCGAGATTTAGTGCTTGCTGTATACTTCATGCCTACGTTGGTACAGTACCCACGCCCTTGTCAGGGAAACTAAAGGTTTGGAAATTTCTAGATCTGTGCAAATAGCAAAATTTTGGTGAGAAACAAGTTTGAGTGCGAATTTCATTGAATACTTTTCGAATACTTCGAAATGAAGTACCGTATTTACTGGAACGTCTCGCCAGTATTTGTTTAGATTTCTGTGACATGAAGCTGGCCCATGCAATACAGTCAAATACAGTAGACTCAATGATACAAATTCATAGGGAGCATGCAAAATGTTCCTATCATCCCGAATTCGTATGAACCATAACAACCTAAAGCTTATCATGAAGAGGAACAAGAAATTTATTGGCGTGAGCTGCTCCTTGCTGAAAAAGTTCGTGCTGTTCTTTTGAACTTTTCTGCCTTCGCTGTCTCTCAAGAAAGCCTCTGGACAGGAGTAAAACCGTGCCGTGGTTTTTTCACTCAGGCTGCTCAAAGGGAGCGAAAGTACAAAATTCAGTGGAAGTTTACTCGCTTTGCCACCTAAGCGGCTGGAAAACTATGCTACAATGTTGACACGAAAGAAATCAGTCCTGGAGCACTCACATTTGAGATGTGAAGTAATAACAAAAATACCAGAGCGGCCGGAAAACCACGTTCACATACGTCCGAAGTGTTCATATTTGTTCTGCCCCTCAAACACGCCACTGCTGCCGCCTTCGCCACTGTGAGAATTCATTACATTTTGCCCTTTTCTTTGGCATTAAAATTCTTACCGAGTTCTAGTTGGGCATGCAAAGCACTGAAAAGAAACAGTTTGCATCTTCATAAACATTGTTTCGGGAGATATGCCAGAAACAACACAAGCGGTCGCATCGGCACAGGTGGTGACGAATTCAGCTGGCTGTGCAAAAGTGGGGCACATTGGTGCAAGCCGACTCGCTGCTGCTGCACCTCTTTCTACTTCAGCTGCTCCCAGCGATCCTAATCGAAGTCAGGCTCACGATGAAAGTGTCCCTGTTGAGGCCGTGAGCTTTGTCGGGCTGTGCAGGCAGTTTGCGGTTGTACCCGATGCAAGCCACCGTCAACGCTTATGCCGCGATTTGAATTTGTGGCCAGTTGTATAGATCACGTGGTTTGAGCCGTGCCGTGAAGCGTAAAGGTGATTTGCTATCGCGTGACGGAAAAACTTGTGTTGCACCTTTTTTTTTCGCGTCAACCTCAAGGTGTGGTTTTTCGACCATTTAGGTGGCAAAGCGAGAGAAATTCCAGTACGTTTTGCTGCATTCGCTTCTTTTTTTTTCTACCGAGCAGCCATGTTGCTTTTTCTAGTAAACAATAAACACTATATTTTCTAACACAAGTGAGTGGAAACATCCTTTAGTCTGGTCTGACTGTGTATATGTAATTTCTAGCATAATGGTAAGCATTCAAGTGTCCAGCAGTTTTACTGTATAGGCAGAAGTATCGTTTTTATGAGCTAGGAGTTTCTTCACTGTTTACGCTTCATAGCTATCAGTGATATGTTTGTCTCGTGAATGTATCTGGAATTTGTATTTCAGGAGTCAAGAAGGTAACCAGCTACTGGTGTGCTCCTGGGATGGCACTGTGGCCTATATCGACTTCACTGAGGAGGAAATCGGGGTGCCGATTAGTCCTGAGGAACGAGTAAGGAAACACCGGGCTTGTATAGCATACGTAGCTCACCAAGAAATGGTTTTGTTTATTGGACTTTACCTTAAGATAGGGTTGGTAGGTGTATAAAATGCAGCAGTGAACCCAGAACAGAGTAAGCTCTCGGTAAACAAAAATGTCGTGAACTACTTATTCAAGTAGTCATAGAATGACATTAATATCAGAATTTATTGCCACACGAATCGATTGGGGTGAAAATTTCCCGAATCCATAAAAAGTGAGACAAGTTATAAGGATTAGTTACCTGTTTTACGCTCTCTCTCATCTCATGTCCCGACGAGAGTACTGGGTGCCAGCAGGGAAGGATGGCCTGGAGTTAAGTAGGTGACTTGCATGAAAAATGCAATCACACTCTCACATTATTTTTTTGTGCCAGTGTGAATCACCCTGTAAGGTTAGCAGCACACTATCTAACTCTGCATGGTAGCACCTTGTGGCAAGAAGCACGTCTGACGCAAACACTGCACCGTATGTTCACTGTTGGGCAATAGCATGCTACTTACTACTCGATGTCAAGCAGGGGGTGCCATCAGCTTTGTGTCGTGAGCAGAGCCCAGTGTATGAAAGAAGGGTGTCTGAGAAAATGGAAACTTCACGCTGCTCTTCTAAGCTGTGCTTACCATGCATAATTGCAAGATTTACAGTCCAATATCACTGTTACAAAGTCCGCTACAACGAAATATCTGCCACAACAAATAATTTTCGATTCCTCGTCAGCTGCCCATAGAAAACAATGTAAAAACTGTCTCGTCACAACCAATACTTTGTGGGGATACTTACAACGAAGTTTTGGCGAGTGCTGCCAACTAAGAAAAAGGTACTCTCCAAGGATTGTCACAAAATTCCGCTACCAGCTCGGTCATTTCTCGTTAGTCATGACATCGAAAGCGCGCGTCCGCATCGCAACCCCTGTATTTTCATTGGAGACACATTTTCTGCCACCACATGCGCATCCTGGTAAGTTTCTTGTCATTAGAATCTCGGCGACAGGTTGCGTAACCACCATGCTGCTGCTGGTGGGTTTTACTGCACATGCGGGCTGCGGCAGAATTGGTCTTCAAGAACACCCGCCATGTTTTTGACTTCGTGCTTAAAAAAAACTACAGCTTGTCGTCACCAGCCTAGGGATCGTGAATGACATCGACAGCGTTATGATGGCACTTGAGAGTACAGCGCGCACCTAGTCCAAGTTTAACTACATTCTGCCACAACCGCTGCGAATACAAATGACGGGCAACCACAAAAGTATGTGTGTTGGCTCGACCGAGTACTGGTGCAATGCTGCATACAAAACAGCATCAATGTGAACAAATATAGCAATGACGCAATTCTGAAGCCAAGCGCGTGGCCAGAGCAGCACCCCCCAGATTGAAAACGGAACTACCGTTTGCTGCTACAGTATGCACTTGCTTGGACCAAAGAACGAGTCATAATCATATCAGATCTTACTAAATTTTGTGATCTATAGATGAAATATTTAGGCTTGTGCGAATAGTGAATTTTAGGCTCGATGCGAATGGTGATCTTGATCAAACAATTTTGAATCGAATGGTATGTATGACATAAAAAAGAGGGGAATATTTATCGTGACCTAACTAACCTACACAATATTTCTGTTGAATAGGGGCTGTATGCAAAAGCCATTTTATTTTTCTTTCAAACGAAGTCGAAACAAACTTGAGTAGTAGTTTCAGTAGGATGCGAGAGATAATGTGTAAGGTACTTAATGTTTTGAAATTTATCATACTTGGAGCATATAAGCAATCATAACAAGCTTAATAAAATGAAGAATTGATTTTAGAGTAACCTCGTCCTTTAAAGGGGCCCTGCAACACTTTCTTAAGAAGCCATGGAGCCAGTAAACATGCTTGTCGCCTCACAAATTTACCGCCGCAAAGTTTTTAATCCAGTACAAGCAGGGTTCCACAAATTTGTCGCATGCTGCAATTGCATTCTCTCTTCTCGTCCCGACGAAATAGCCTGAAGTTAGGGAGGGAGGAATGGTACAGCTAAAGAAAATACGTTACACGCACCTCGTGACCTTGAGCACCTTTTTTTTTTTTTTCGAATACGCGGCTTTTCAGTGTGATCGCGCATGTACTCTTGGACAAGCGGCAGCCTCCCGTGGCGGCCCCGGTACCGACAAGCGTGCCATGCTCAAATCAGCCAATGGCTGTGACCAGAGCTGTATTCGCGACTCCAGCAATTCGTGCCGCACCTTGCGGCTATATAAAGAAGCTGCGTACTGAGGTCCAAACAATCCAAGCGCCAGTCGTGTACAGTAGGAGCACGGTAGGATGGTGCCGCCCGTGAAGAACAAACGAACGGCCAAGCAGATTTCTTCTTTCCAGGTGAGGCACCAGTGTTAACTTGTTAACGCGAACCTATTTAATGACTATTGTTTCTAGTGACTGCATGTCACAGTGGCACCCGAGGTATGTAAACAAATTTGGCAAAGACGCGGTGCGTCTTGTGCATTACACACACAACGCGACCACTTCAAGAACGCCGCTCGTGTTTGCGGGACCAAAATAAGATGCTCCGCGTCAACAACCCGCTCCCTTTTTACAAAGCAGCGCGATCTGCAATCACGCTTCAGAAAACTCAATATTTGTGTTAGCGATAGCGGACGCGGTGACCTCCGTGAATCCGCGATGCTGCTGCTGCGCAGCGCCCTCTCATGTTCATTTGAGTTGCCAATATTCCTTCTTGGCTGTGACAAGTGATTTTCAGGCTTGTGGTGTCATTTGCCGAGGGAAGAAAGAAATTTTTAGCTTTGATAATTTAGTGTGAATTACAGGCCGCGGGCTGCGCTGTAACATTTGCCTCGCGTGTTCTCAGCAGCCTCGACTACCGATCGGCAGCGTTTTCTGAGCATGCTCAGTAAGTGTTGCAGGGCCCCTTTAAATTTAAAGGGGGGCTTCGTGGCAAAGCGAGTTGCCCCTGAATAGGTGCTTTCACAACTTAGCACCCCTACCACGGAGAGAGAAAATACTTCTTGCTCCATGACCCTTACATTGCAGTAAAACCGTCTTTGCAGGTAGCTACATGTGGATTAATATACACCTATTCATTTATTGTGAATACTTCGAAAATATTCGATAGTTTAAATTCGAATCTAAGTGATTTCGAATACTCAACTATTCT